>NW_024884142.1:47248142-47371114 GCF_019232065.1 Centrocercus urophasianus | reverse complement strand
CCTCCTTTCCTCCTTTCCTCCTTTCCTCCTTTCCTCCTTTCCTCCTTTCTCTTTTTCATTCTCCTTTTTCTTACTTTCTCCCTCTCCCTCTTCCTTTTTCTATCTCCCTCCCTCATTCTCTTCTGCTGTCTTCCTTATGCTCTGCCTTTCCTTTCTTTGCTTTTTTTATCATTATTTCTTTCTCCTTTTCCTCAAAAGTTTGTGTGGGAGAAACCTAGGACTAACTGCCTATCTCTAGACAGAGTGCTTGTTATAAGGATGTAGATACTTTACTTTCAGTGATACCTGTAACAGTGATCCTGAACTAAGTGTCGATCCAGGAATGAATTATCAGTGGTGTCTGTCCAGTGTTCATTAAGTCTCACTGTTATTGGTAGTTCTAACTTCAGTTGTACTTCTGAAAATGAGTGCTACAAGTTGGCTGTAGCCAACTCAATTTGGTTTAAATCAGCAGAGGCTGAACCTTCCTGGCTTAGATGAGGCTGGAGAACCTGGCATCTTCCCAGAATGCCTTTCCTACAAGGGAAAATCCCAAAACATATGTTTCTAAATTCCTCTTAATGGTTTCTATGGATTTTTTGTTTGTTTGTTTTTGCAAAAGCTAGAACCAAAACAAATTATGCAGCTTGGTTCATTCAAGGTGGCATAACAGTAACAGACAAAACCAATGTCTCAACAACAATATACCAGCTTGGACTTTACTCAGTACATAGTATTCTTCAAACACTGAAACAGGAAAATGTTTAGGTCTCAAAAGTCTGGAATGAAAGGAAAATATATTAAAAGAAAATAGTTGGCTACCACATACAAGTCTTCTATTTTTTCGGAGTTAGGGGACAAAATGTTACTAGAAGAAGTGGCTGGAGAGTCTTCTCTAATTATTCTGAAAGAGACAGATTGATGTCCAGGTTAAGCAGATGTAAATAATGCCCACTAACTAAAAAAGATGTTCTCTTTTTGTAGTTGTTGTTTTGCAGAACATACCTAGTGGCTTCAGTGAGGTACTGCAAAACCTTGTCACCTTAGTCCATCCGTGACATGCAGTGCTCCACACATTTTCCCATATGCATTATTTTCACTTTTATCCATGTGATCAAACTTTGAAAACTGAAAAGAAGAAAACAACTCTAAAGATCCACAAAGAATAAGCGGTACCAAATAACATTTGAGGGTGATGTGGAAGAAGAAGAAAACAGACTAAAAATTTGTGAATTACAAGGTTTGCAACAGTGGTGGATAATGCTGTAACACCCTCAAATATTCACTGTTTTCTTGTTTTAACCTGGGGCCAAGTTCTTGAGCATCTACTCATTACAGCTCAACAGCTCTAAATGCCAAAGCAAAATGTCATTGACCAGTTTCTTTTTAAGTAACTTTACTGAGAAGTGGGAATGTTTGCAGATTAACTCAAGGCTAGCTTCCTCAGTGACAGAGGAAAGGTTTTTTGGTTGTTTTTTTTCTTTTTTTTCTTTTTTAGTGGGGGAAGGGATGATGGAAGATGAGGGGAGACTAAAAACATTTGATTTGGCCCTAAGTAAAAGTGCATACTTCACACATATTTCTAACCAACCCCCCAAAACAGTTTTTGGCTTTGAACGTGTTGAACAGGAAGCCATTTAGTGTTGGAATGCTTGGTTTGCCAGTCCAAGATACACACATTCTTATTACTCCTGGGCTATCTAAAAAGATTCAGGGTGAAAAAGTTTAATTTATATGTAGAACCTTGTTTCCTGTTTTGTTTTTTCCCCCTGTGTGCCAAACCTGTTTCTTAAACTCCCTGATAGGAAACACATTTCCCATTTTCTCCCTTTCATCTCACTTTATTTACTCAGCTGTATATTTCTCTTCAATTTATAGCTTATACTCTTACCTGGCTTAAAGTCCAAAGACAGAGCAAGAAAGAGATGGACGTTGTGTTTTCATGGTTACTGAGGAAAGGGAAGAATCTGGGTGGAGGTGAAGCTGCCTTTATATCAATATCAAGGGAGTGGTTGATGGAGAGTTTTCTTTCAGGATGTTCTACAGTATACATTCAAAAAAGGTGAAGAAGAGGACACAAGGAAAGCAGTAGTGAGGCAGAGCAGTTCTTTCATCACTGAATGAAGTTGTGCATATTTGAACTCTGTTTACATTCTCCAGATGAGATACACAGTGCAGCTATTTCCCTCTGTTTGGAACTATTTGCATGTAGAAGCATGAGCAACTAAAAATAAAGTAACAAAAAGAAAAGTAATCTAAGTTTACAAATATTGGGTATGCCTAATATATATTATGTACATATATATACATATGTATATATATATGTACATATACACACATATATACATATGTATGTATGTATCCACTCTGCAAGTAAATTAGCTCCCCAAGGAAGAAGAGAAGCCTTGAACAAGGACTGTGGTATTTAAAAATTAGATTAGGACCATTGCTTCAAAGACATTGTAAGTAAATGGATGACTTTGTTGCTTTGGAGGTGAAGAAATGCCTAATGAAACCATTGTACACATAACTATTCATGCCCATCGTAACTAAAGGGAACTAGCAAGCCCACTACATTATTGTAGCTCAGTTGTCAAATTGTTAAGACTGCAACAGGCTTGGAAATGTTTTGAGACTTTCCTTTTTGCTGTCCCAACATCTTGATATTGCCCAATACAAAAACATGCCAGCTATTAAATGGAGGGAATGCACTGTGGCTCTTTCTATGTGCCATCCTGGGGTGAAATTCTGTCAAAATATCACTTTTATCTTTTGTACTGCTCTTCCTCTAGAGGCCAAAGTATTTACATGAGAAGCCTCCAATTTAAAGTTTGTTACAGATGCAAATGATTTCATCCATGTCTGCAGCAGATCCATTGATTTTCTATACCTCTATTATTAACAAAACCTTAGAGTTCAATAAAGCAGTCAGTGTACCTATTCAAAGAAATGCCCATTTATTCTGGTTGAGGTACACAGACACCCCTACCTGCTGAACCTATGAGCTTTTATGAACCATCATGCAGCATTTCTTCCACACAGGCTGCTCAGTAGTCAAGGTTTTGACTGAAGAGGCTGGCCTACACTTCTGCCAATACTCTTGGCCATACTGACTTGCTACATTAGCTGAAGATGAGATGAGATTCTCAGGGCTGTTGGGGATACAGAAATTCTTGAAATATTCTGTGCCATTTGTAGCATTTTTTCCATTTTCCCTTAGGTATTTGAGTGCTTGCTTCCTACAAGCTGGAATACTTCAAGAAGCCGAGGTGGATCAGCTGTAACAGAACTTGAGATTGTCCATCTTCCACATCCTTTTTTTCTTTTTTTTTCTGAAAAGAAATCTCAAGAACAGAAAATAAAGTTGTTCCTGCTCTCCTGTCAGAATTGCACAGCCATGCCTCAAGCATCCTGGAGCAAAAAGCTGCCTGAGAATGAGCTGGACAAGCTACAGCATGGACATATCTGCAGTCTCTGGCATTTCTGTCTAACTAGCTCTCTCAACTCTCCTTCCCAGTTAGCCATAAGTGGGCCTGCAAATGACAGCTGAAGACATCTGTAACTGCTGAGAGGCTCTGCTCAATTCCTGGAAGTTCCTGAAAGATTAAATGGTTCAGAAGAGATAGCAGCTGCCTGTGCCTCCACCTACATTCCTTCAGCTTCTGACCTGCATTAAAATATATAATTTAATATAACAACTTAATTCCAAACCTTAAAGAAAAAACAAGAAGTCGATTAGGATTGGCATGGAAAATACCTCCTTCTGTTACTTCTCATTTTATTCCAACAGGGTCATTCCAGACTTTGTCACTCATGTACAAGCAGGAGAAAGAGCCAGCTCACTCCAGCTTCCTATTCTGGTGAATAAGAAGAGCCCAGAAGCAACACCTGACAGACCTCCTGTGGTCTCAGTTGCATTATTTTTCGCGTGATACTTTCAAAAACTTCAGGGACATGACTACATGTTCAGTGAAATTATTGGTAATGTCCTGCAGATTTCCACATTTTATCCACCTGGGTCAAAAAATGCAATGCCAATGAAAGGCTTCGGGTTTGTGCAAGAAATTATTTGGAGAAAGTGCTTAGAAAGAAGTTTCTGAAGGCTCCTTAAACCAGGCCCACTGAAACTGAAATAAGTCTCCACTGACAGCTGTGCAAGTGGGAATAGGCAGTCACACAGGGCTTTTGGGAGTCACTTATCACAACGAAGGTGTAAAGCCCACCGTTACTCAGAAGTAGGCGTTTGCTGTTAAAACCTAGTAAACTACAATCTGTATTTTGTGTTTATGAGTTTTGCTTTGTTGATACTGGAAAACATACTGATACAGGCTTAAAAATCCTGACAAGAATTTTGTATAACTCCTTGATCAAATGGTTCAAACTAATCAGAAGAGCATGTCATTACCATCTGTACATCCAGGTTGATATGAGACTGATAAGAGGTGCTTTCATATCAATTGTTGAGAAAACCTACAAACGTAACAACTCTCTTCTATACGCCTGTTTAACTCTTGTCTGACCCCTGAATGTCAGTTTAAATGTGGACCTTTTATTTTTTTCATTGACATTGTAAATATGCCCTGTTCTGCATTGTACAACCCTCAGATCCTTATGGAAAGCTCTGACCGTGGAGGTTAGTTTTATGTAACAGCTGTTCTCACTCCTTCCCTATGACCCCACAGCTAAGCTCTCACATACAGGCTGCTATGCTCCTTTGACCCCAAACTGAGAGGTGCTCCTCACCTTTTTCCACAACAGGATCCCTCAGGCATATTTCTATCCCCTCACTGAGCATGGTGTCAAAACCACATTTTTCTCCCTGAATCCAACAAATGCTGTGCTCTGCCAGCCTGGGGTAGAAGTGCTTGGAGACAGATGGGTAACAGGAGAGCTGAGGGCACAAAGCACACAAGGAGAATGCGGTGAAGTAGGGCAGAAGGATGACCTGGGATACGTGGCTAAAGGGCTCTTTAAGGAGCTGAATTATTTTAGCCCATCTGTGTAGCAAATTATTATAATTAGTTGCAAGTGGACAGTGGCAGAAGGTCAGTGGCCATAATCATTAACCAATGTCTAGGTGAACAAAGGTATAGTTAAGCCACCACCAGCAGCTGTCTTCTTTGCTTAAAATATGGGGAAATTCAGAGCAATTCAAAGTTATTTCCCTGCAGGGAAAAACTGGGGGAGGATGACTGTGTGTGTAACTTTCTTATTTTCTGTCAGTGTTGTGGGAAGCATAAGTAACTTTTAATAATTTGGGGTCACTAACTTCAGCTTCCTAAAATCACAGA
The DNA here is from genome assembly GCF_019232065.1 of Centrocercus urophasianus. Taxonomy (NCBI): domain Eukaryota; kingdom Metazoa; phylum Chordata; class Aves; order Galliformes; family Phasianidae; genus Centrocercus; species Centrocercus urophasianus. The sequence continues at coordinate 47,365,844 of NW_024884142.1, read as the reverse complement.
GCAAGATTTTAATTATAATAAAACTATCTTTAGTTTTCAAGCCACGCTTTATCTGTATGACTGGTGATGTCCTCAGCTGCGCATTTCACCAAAGATAAGGTTATTTGTCTACAGTTAGTATAAATATACTAGTATGTCTGCAAGAAAAAATAAATTTCTGTTAATAATGTGTCTATGGAAATGACATCAATGAAACTTACTGCATTGACCTAGACAGGCTGGAACAGTGGGCCCAGGTGAACCTCATGAAGTTTAACAAAATAAAGTGCAAGATCTTGCACCTGGGTCAAGAAAACCCTCCTACCAATATAAGCTGGGGGATAAAATGATTGAGCACAGGCCTGATGAAAAGGACCTGGGAATACTGGTGGATACTAAGTTGGATATCAGCCAGCAATGTGCCTTCACAGCTCAGGAGGCCAAGTGTATCCTCAGCTGCATCAAAAGAAGCATGGCCAGCAGGTTGAAGGAGATCATCCTACTCCTCTACTCTGCTGGTGAGGCCTCACCTGGAGTACTGCATCCAGATGTGGAGTCCTCAGTACAGGAGAGACACAGACCTGTTGGAGCACGTTCAGAAGAGGGTCAGAAAAATGATCCAATGCATGGAACGCCTCTTCTACGAGGATAGGCTGGGAGAGCTGGGGCTGTTCAGCCTGGAGAAGGGAACGCTCCAGGAAGACCTGATATTGGCCTTTCAGCAGGACTATAAGAAAGGAGACAGACTCTTTAGGATTTTTCAAAGTAAAGCAGTGGAGATTTGTACTGTGTTTGTTTTTTTATGGTAAGGATAGTAAGGCACTGAACAGACAGCCCAGAGAGATGGTGGATGCCCCATCCCTGGAGATATTCAGTGTCAGGTTGGATGGGGCTCTGAACACCCTGATCTAGTTGTAGGTGTCCCTGTTCATTGCAGGGGAGTTGGACCGGATAGCCTTTAAGTGTACCTTCCCATTCAAAAGAGTCTATGAGCTTTGTATAAGTTATAATTTACATTAAAGATTAGAAATGGAAATGTTGACTTTTTGTAGGCAGAAGATTCTGAGCAAGAAAATCTTAGCTTTTGATTTGAATCCAAAGGACTTATGAACCCAATGGACCACAGTTATCCATTAAGTTTTAATGAACTGTCAAAAAAGCAAGATTAAAAACCGCAGTATATAAATTCCTCTGCTCCCTCAAAGACTGGGGAGTGATGTTTTTCCACCCCAATTTATCAAGAGTTATCTTTCTACTATATATGACAATTATGATTTTTTTTTTCTTTTTTTTTTTTTTTTTTTTTTTTTTTTTACACAAGGTTTTATGTTTGGGGTGAGTGAATATGTGTATGCAGATGGGGATAATTTCATGCACGTAGTATGAGGCAGTTTTGACTGCATCTGTTTGCATTTTATAATGAATTTTATCTCTAAAGATTTATCAGAGTGTCTGTAGTGTCCTTCTAGAATTTGACTCAGTCTCTTAAGAAATGTTACTTAAAATCCAAGAAGCCAGTCCCTTTCTGATAAAGCCTTGCCTGCTTCCTGTAAGTAGTATTTTGGAAAGCAGGCCTTGACAAATATTTTACTTTTCTCTGTGTTCTAAAAGTATACATATATGCAGATATGCATATATCACTGACTTCATTGTTTATGAAAGTGAAAAATCAACCAATGGATTAATGATTTTGTTTATTCCTGCTTCTTTTCTACTTGTGTTCCTAATGGCACTTGGATTTCTTTAATAATTTATTTATAGTCTAGTTTAACATTACAGTTTTTATTGTATTTATGCCAACTGGTCCTGCAGAACTGCTGTAAGTCTTAGAATAATTTTCTGTATTATCAAAACGCTATTTAAAGCAGGATAGCATTTAAGTATGGTTCATGTTTACTGTCTTTCAGTGTCTTCCCATCACTTTTGCTCAGTTTAGAAGCAAAAGCATGCTGGTGGTTTGCGAACAAAGTAAGACTTAACTCTTCCTGACTCATGAACCGTCACCTTTAAACTCATCTGAGTTTCAATATGATATTACTGTAGAAAAATAGGGAGGTCTTGAGAAGCACAAATGTCAGGAAAGCACCACAGGGTGCAGATCATTTCTAAAAACCATACGTATTATTTGTGATGGGTAAGTGGCAGTGCAGAGATTAGATGAATATTATTTCCTTATCAACCATACAGGTGATCTCTGACATTGGAGAAGAAAAAAGCAAACAAACAAACAACAAAAACACCATAGCATTTTAGCTGCAAATGGCGTAAGCCAGATGGAGACAAAAACACATGGCTTATACCATCAACTTTAGAAAAACACATAAGGCAAATTAAACTTTGGTCTATCAATAAATGCACAGGTTTGAAAGAAGAACTTCTCATGAATATCTGATATTATCTACCAAGTACAATAAATCCATCCATAATAACACATTTCACAGTTGTTTTTCCTTTGTTAGTACACATATATCACCAGGCATCGTTACAGTTTTCTGTGATCATGTAACAGATCTTGAGTTTTCCTGTTAAATAATGAAGATGGGCAAAGAAAAAACTGAAATACGAGACTTCTGCTTATTCCTACAATCAGTACTATCCAAAGCTTGCCTTGTTTTCTGAAACATTAAGTTGGCCTTTTTATGGGTGTTTTTCTTTGCTTTTGTGCTTCAAGATCTGGAAAACACATGGAAAAAAATGTCAGTGTTACAAAAGAAGTGTTGAAACTGGGATAGTAAGACCTGGAAACAGAAATGCCTGAAATCTGTCAATAAAGTCTTATAGCATATCATTTCTACTTCCGTTTTGCAGCGTTAAGGTGTTTGACTCATTCACATAAGATGTGGATAAGAGGCTAGACTCTCTAATGTGTTTCCAAACTGAAAATATGAGCTAAAGTAAAGTCGCCAACACTTGGGGATAAAAGTATCTGGACACTGGGTAAATTCAGATGTTATAGGAAGAATACTCAAAAAGCTCCAATATTCAGCAGTTCTAAATAAATGTGGTTGTCTGAAATTTCATCATCATTCAAGTTTTTACTAAGTGGATGAATAAACCATGAATGTGAAAAAAAAAAATCTCATTAATGCAATTCTTGATCCTAGTGTGGGAGCAGCTATCGAAATGTAGGTAACACATTATAAGGAAAAAGCCTGCTTGGGGCTTCAGGGGGATAGATTGATGCTTAGCTAGGAGTCCTACTACAGACATCGTTGAATTTCTGCTCAGCTTGAGATGTCAGTATATGTATACTTATGAATATAAATTCTAAATGCATATATATGCAGGTGTACGCTGTGCGTTAGGATATGAACAAGCACAGTTTAATAGACAGGAAAGACGAACAAATGTGATGGCAATTAAGTTAGATGAAACTAATACATTTTCCATTTACGTTTCCAGCCGCAGTTAAGAGCTGTTAAGCAAATGGCAGCTGCATATTTTCATCTTTCTGACATAGGAATGCAAGTATTTTATAGCTGTTGAAAGACAGGCTTTATAAACCACACTGTCAAGTATGAGTAGTCAGTTTTTAATTTTTTCAAGGTTCTGTCTTTTCATATCAACATTATAATGGTTCTTTGGGGAGAAAAAAGAGTTCAGAGTGTTCAGCTAATGATAGCTTAGACGTCAAATAGTATTTTATCATTAGAGACACAGAGTAGGGTTTTCACATCAATGTATTTTGTGGAGTACAAAAATATCAACACTAAGTTCAGCAAAATAAACTGAAGCCAGAAGTCTTAAAAACTTTTTTTAATGCCAGTCCCTAGTTATTTGTTACTTTATAAATGATTCTGATACTGCTCCCTATTCCTACAACTATCTGAAACATTACGTTTTAAGATTTTATCTTCTATTGCTTAAAAGTGCATCAAATTGAACTTTTGCATACCTTCCTCAAGAAGAACTGCTGTAAAATTTGTAGCCAAGTCTATAGGGATGTTCCTCAGAACATGCAAGAAGTTACAGGCATGGAGCTTTTGTTTTCCCAACTGGATCAATTGCACAATGTGGTCATGTTTCAGCTGGAAGTGGCTGTGACCAGTGCTGTGGACATCTGCTAGGTCTGTTGTAAGTTACTGCTTACAGCATCAATCCCGTTGGGCTAAGACATAGGAATGCTTAGCTTACAAAACAGTAGAAAGAGGCTGTTATCTTTGAAAAAGCTGGCAAGCTTCCCAAGGTATCGCAGGAGAACTGAATGCATGCAAGTGTGTTTCACGATGGCTGATGAGGTGCCTGCACTCTGCCTCATGAGACAGGCCATTTCTCCTAATTCATTACATCACCATCCCACTTGAAGTGAAATTTATGTTCATTTATGCTCCTCAGACTTGAATAAAGTGTGAGGCACCTCATGCATGATGATGTGTTATTGCGCTGTGGGTGTTCCTGGGGTGAATGACATAACAAATTCAGTTCCCTGTTTAATTCTCTGTGTTATTATGCTTTGAACAATCATAAAGTTTGTAGTTACTCCACAATTGCTTTCATCTGTAGGACATGAAGTCAAAGTAGACGGAGAAGTGCATTCTGAAGTATGTCCTATCTGTGAATGCAACCAGGGCACTATTCCTTCTCTAAGACTGAAAGTAGAAGACTCATTATCCCCCTGGTACTATTAGGAATCAGCTCAGTAGCTTGAGGTTTATTCCCAAAGACCCACAGAAATGCAAGGCATGTGCTGTACACTTGAAAATACAGTAAGGCCTGAGTGTTGGTCTGCCTTTATTCTGTGTAAAAACATACTAACATCAGCAACAAATTAGTTGAACAATCTGCAGAGTTTTCCAGGAAACATCTTCCTATTCATGAAGAGCCGCAAGGCCTTTGTTACAACTGCAGGAACTGTATCAGATGCAGAAAGACATAGGAAAACAAGCATGTGCTGCATTACTCAGTTACAGTTCATGAACAGTCACTTAGTAACTGTAAACAATAACCCCCCAAGCTGCTCAGAAAAGAATTATGGCAGAAAAGTATTCTTTTGCAAGCCGTACTGGTGTTAAGAATCATGACAACACTGTGGATGGTGAAGAAAGTCTTCTGCACGGAACGAGGCTGATGCACCAAGATTAGTAGCCGCACCGATGTGATTTGGCTCAATTTTTAAAACAGCCCTCTGAGTGTTCATTCTGATTAAAATCTCACACTGAGGAAAAGTGATGAGTCACGCATTTCTCCCCTTTTGGTGCAAGGGGATAAAGGACATTGGCAAGAGGTTTCTTGTTCTCCTGTCCCATCACAAGCAGCAGCTAGCAAGCACTGTTTTTGCTGGTCTTTTCTTCAGGTGACTCAATCTCCTACATGGCCTGTAATCCTGGAAAAAGGGCTCATGCCAAATAATCATCCAGATAATGCTGCAAATTCCAAGCTAATCAGGGAAATTGCCTATTCACTTGAACAACAGCCATAGGCCTGGGAGACGCCAGCCTCCATCTGCAGTCATGCCTTGGCTCATTAGTCCTATGTGCCCCTGAAACTCAACTGTCAAAGGGATGTTGAGTGCACAAAGCACTGGGCAGCATCTGAATTAAATTCCTGTGAGGAACCAAAAATAGAACACTTTGAGCTCCTTTTCTGTTGTGAAGAAAAAATGCCTGGACAAAAAAAATGCTTTTCTTGGTATTATTTTATGTGTTTTTCTGTCTAAAAAGCTAAAGATTTTTGGCCTCAAGGGGTGCTAGCCTGTTACCTTAGAGACTGTTTCTTTTAGAGGCAGTGGAGAGGCAGAGGGCATGCCTTTGCTGCTTACCTTGGCAACCATGAATTGCTAAATGCTGTTCCCATGAATGCAAGCCTTTCACTGCCATTAGCGCCTGCCCACAGGTATAAACATTCCTTCATGAAAAGGTCCAGGGGAATGTACACTACCTCGATAAAAATCAAGACAACAAACAAAAGCATATTATATAACGGAGCAGTTATATAAAATTAGATTTTAAAACAAGACGCTTCTTTAATGACATTGATCCTCGACATGGTCAAATTTCCTGTTCCATTTATATTCCCTACAGCCATACCAAGTGGTGGCAGCAGGGAAGGGAGGAAAGCTAGAAAGCTCGACTGGATATTCTTGTTTCTGTAATTGCAAAATGGAAGACCACTGTGTCTGTACTCAGAATAAATGCACTGGATGGCTCCACAGGGATAGCTCAACTCTGGCGGTCTCCCTGCCTGGCACTAGGGCAGATGGACATGGGAGGAAAGCAGAGCTCTTTGGGGCCATGCAATGTCACCAGATCCCTTTGCTCACAGGGATTCTTTATGGTCTAGCTGGGCAAACATTACAGGCAAAATTCTCAATGTGTTTACCTGTATAAAGCCCTTGTGCTGCAAAAACAAGAGATTTGTTGTATTCTTCCTGTAAATGAGGCTGCTGAGCGTGAAGTAGCTAAGTTCTAAACTTAATTCTCCCCCTTCTCCTCCCCACCAGCCTCCATTTTGTAAACTCGTGATTTTTAAAAGACAACATTTACTTTTCATTATCAAGTTAATCCACTTTCTCAGGTCACGTCCGACAGTACTTCTAATAAAAACATGGCTCATCTGGTTTTTTAGATTGCAATGAGGTGTATTTAGAAAGAGAATAATCTGTTGGGAAAACAATTCCAATACAAGACTTTTCTCTGATGTCTGTCGACACATAGACGGAAAGCATCTTGAGATTCAAGTGGAGTGAAGAGCCCAGAGATCAGCAAAGCACAAGGAGGCTGCAGTCTTGGTATGTCTGTACAAGAGCATTTTTGTGTAATCATATTGGGATGTTGTTCTAAAGTGGGCTCATCTGGCCAAGAGAAGGTTCATCCTACCTTGGGAAAATCCACGTTGACAAGCAGTCAGACTGCTTCCTCTGAACACTTGTGTGCACTCAGTTATCAGAAGAGCATCAGCTTGTATGACAGTGTCTGATAGCAAAGCCAATCCCCAAGAAGCCTCATTGATGCCTCAGTGTTTCACTGGGTATCTCTAATCTGTTCAAAGAATATGTAGTATACTAAGAATCAGATCCATAACATGTTTTAGATTTCTAGATTCTCCTTTATAACATAGTAGGAAAAAATATATGTGCCTTACTTAGTGTGGGGACTTTTCCTACTTCCCATTTTCTAGCAGAGCACAAAAATCCTTTTCTGGTATAAGCCTAGATCATTCCATATATCATCTTTCTCCTCTGTCCCATTCAGGTGATAAAACAGCAGAGTTAGGAATATACCAGCAAAAGGGAGGAAGACTTCTCAGTTTATTAGGTGAAACTGATGATTTTTTTCAAAATTTCAAATGTATCTTTACCCTCTTTGTACAAAGGACTGAGGCAGCCAGCTTTATGCCAGTGATGGTTATGTCTATAGCAACACAGCAATCCATGCAGAGATCAAACCTATTGGAAAATAATGTGGGTTTGCTTGAAAATAAGCAAATAAATAAATGATTAGCAACTTTATAAACTCAGAATTTGATTGTGTAAAAGTTGTAGAATACCTAAAAAAAAAAAAACCCTACAAATTATGATATTTTTCTTGTTTTTACTGCGCTAACTATATGGCATTGTTTTAAGAGCCTGGATTTGAGTTTAAAGTAGCAGGATTGAAAACACTAAGCAAAAAAAGTCATAAATGTTCTTTAATTCAACATACAGTCAAGAAAAATCTTTTGCCTTATAGCTGTGTCCAATTGGGTTCTTCCAGTTGCTTTCTGAAATGCTTAATGTAAGCTCTAAGAAGGCCAATATGAACTCTGTCATCTCCTTCAAGAAGAAAAAAAAAGAAGAAGAAATGAAAACTATTGGAAGGGTTGAAGCATCTGTAAGCACTGATCATCTGGCAGCTGAGCTGACAGCAAGCAGACTTTAGTATTTAGAGACTATTCAAAGTTTTTAGTCAAAACAATCAAAATTCTGCGAAAAGTTTGGATGGCTCAGATTTGGGGCTTCTTCCTTCCTCTTCCCTGAAGGCACCCTTACCTTCCTTACCAAATCCCTCTGGAAAGTGCAGCCAACAGCTTCCACTGTATTTTTCCTGGCATGGAGCAGCAGGAAGTATTTACAACAACACAACAGATCTGGGCACATGACACCATCAGGTATGAAACAAAATGAGCCAGATATTAAACCATGGCATCCAGCTTGTATTAGAAAGTGTTGCCAGCAGGAGCAAGGAAGTTATCATCCCTCTGTACTTGGCTCTGGACAGGCTGCACCTTGAGTTCTGTGCTCAGTTTTGACCTCTTCACTACAACAAAGACACTAGGGCCCTGGTGCATGTTCAGAGAAGAGCAACAAAGCTGGTGAGGGGTCTGGAGCACAAGTCTTATGAGGAGTGGCTGAGGGAGCTGGGATTGTTTAGTCTGGAGAAGGGGAGGCTCAGGGGTGATCTTGCTGCTCACTGTAACTACCTGAAGGGAGGTTGTGGTGAAATGGGGGTCGGCCTCTTCTCCCATATAACTACTGATAGGACTAGAGGGAATGGCCTCAAGTTGCACCAGGGGAGATTCAGGTAGGACATTAGAAAAAAAATTTTCTCAGAAAGACTGGTCAGGCATTGAAATGGGCTCCCTGTTGGCAGGGAGTTACCATCCTTGGAGGTATTCAAAAAACGTTTAGATATTGTACTAGATATTGAGGGACATAGTTTAGTGGGAAATACTGGTGATAGACAACTGGACTGGATGATCTTAGAGGTCTTTTCCAACCTTGGTGATTCTATGATTTATGAAACCTGAGGACTGGCAGGGAAATAAGGACAAGATCAAAGACTGCAGTTATCATGTCTAACACATGCTTTTCAATTGCTTCCATTGTCTTCCAATAGTCTTGCCACTGCAGTTCTTCTGAATGACAACAGCAAGAAATTTCTACTACAGGAAACACACCGAGTAAGTCAAGTACTTCATTAATCCAGTTTTCCAGCATCTGTGTAAGGTTATCTCTAGATGTTTTTAGCTGAGTTTCCTGCATCAAGGCTGTAAATGCTTAACATAATCTACAACTCTCAGAATGCAGTGGTCTTGCCTTGTGTTGCCATCTACTCCTTCCCTCGTCACACATCTCTCCTCCTTCTCCAAGACAATAATTTAGTATGGTTTGGTCCCAGCTGTGAAATTTTGGGTTTCAGTGAATGGCTTTCCCAAGCTCTGCATTAACCTTAGCCCTTCTGCAACCTGACAGCAGGTGATCCTGAAAGCAACTCAGCTCTAGCCTTGACCCAAGAGCATTTACAGGATCACCAAGTCCTGTGTCCTTTGCTGTAGCGCATGGCAAAGTTAGTTCCCAAGGTCTGTGTGGCTGAAATCAAGTAAATTGGTATAATTGAAATCAAGTAAATTGGTATAATTTCAGGGAAAGGAAGTAGTGTTTGTTTTGGTTCATTAAACTGAATTGTCTATGTTCAGTCTTGGAACAACCGCCATGTTGCCGGGAAAAGGAAAATGCAAATTAAGAGATATTCTTTTCTGTAGTACAATGAAATTAAAGAAAAGCTAAAATGAGCATTCTAACACTAGCTTCACAATTCCAAGTTCTGTCATCACTGAATAAATGTGCTAAAATATGGGGGGAAAAAAAAGAACCTTATTTTCTGTCAGAGAGCAGTGAAATGCTGTGTTTATCAAGGAGCAGTGGAAAAGTTCCTTGGAATTAGCTACTGGTCATGCACCACTCACTAATCATGTTTCAGCTGCTATGAACAGCTCGTACCCACTGTGAATACACCAGGGGAGCAGCCCTCATCTCCCCCCGCCCAGATTTTTTGGCTGCCTGGATGCTCCTGATTATTTTCTTCCTCTACTCACAGTAAACCTACTCTAATTCACCCACCAACAAACGTCAGCTTCCATTGTTAATCAGTGGTCACAGTTTGAAGGTATCAGTGCAGATGGCCCACAGTGATCCTCTTATACTGCTGTTCCAAAGTCACCATCAAACATTCCTCATCTGAAAGTAACCGTAGCTAATTGTGTTACTGATTTATGTCACAAGTTATTGTGCTACCAAGTCATGGTTAAAAACACATCTTACTCTGAGAGTTTTGGACTAACACGAATTTTTGACAAGAATATGATGCTAATTGTAGCTCATCTGGTGGATTACTTTAATTGATGCTACCAAAGTGAAGTCACTGCTGGGGTGGTGGGTAACAAATATTTAACAGCACTCTATCGTGGTATGTGAAAGTGTGGGGCACAAATTGAGGAAGAATACCACAACCAATTGAAGTGGCAGAGGAATGCAGTAGACAGAATGTAATTACTTTTATGAGAATTTGCCTAGGAAACTGAAGCTAGCACCTCTGCTCCTTAAAAACAAAACATGTACCTCTTAGTATATAATAATTCATCCAAGTTTCTTCTTTGATAGGCAGGCAAGTTAGCGTGGTAAATTTTTTTCTAAAAAGCAACAACAGAAAGAACATTTCTTGAATCTAGATTAACTATAAGCTGACATACGCACACAAAAAAAATGTCAAGTCTGTCTAAGGAAAGCGAGTTGGAAATTAAGGGAAAATACAGTTGGATTTGTACATATTTTTGAACTTTCAGAATACAGAGTCAGAATGCAGAAAAAATCTGAGATACTTCTGACCTACAAGATGTCAGACCATGCTTTAGATATTAGATGTATCCTATTTTAGGCCTATCTCCCCTACCAGTGTTCCATAAATTCAGCCTTAACAGAGACATTTACAAGCTTTGAGTATGGAGTTAGAGGAAGCAGAAAACACGTTTATTCTAGGAAATGGAGAGAAACTTTCCATGTGCACACACATGCTAGTTCACTCACAAAAGCTCCTGGAGTATAACTTCAAGAGAAGCAGTGCTATCATTCTGCTCAGATCAGCCAGAACCACTTCGTTTTGACTGAGGAGAAGAAAAACAACAACAGTAAAACTCAAACCGCTGGGTTCAACAATTTGGGCCAAGTTCTAAAAATAGAGTCACCTTCTTGTGGAAAGAAATACAGAGGGAAAAAAACAACAACCGTCCTCCAGATGATCTGAGCAGTTCTCTAAATGGTCTGAATTTGATGCCAAGCACACAAAGCAGCCTCATGCTTCAGAGGTCTCTCGTTCCAGAGCTGGATCTCTGCAGGAATCAGTGACTGGATATCCAGAGTGGGAAGTAACTGTAGAAAAAGAATACGCTGTTTTCTAATGGACAAGCTGTTCAGCCATGTTAACTGTTGCTTGAATGCCTGCCTTTTAAGCAACACAATATAAAATCTTCCCTTGGCAGACTCAGTACAGTTGCTGGAGTTTGCAGCCTGGCACCATGCTGCAGGAGCGGCTTCCAGCAGCACATATAGCAGTGGTGCCTTTTCTGCTCACGAGGATGTGGTTCAGGCCTGTCAGCAAGGCTGAGCATCTTCAGCAGCCTCTGCCTGTATGGATGTTGGGAGGCAGCTTACAGGGACACAGCTCACCCCCACAGTAAGCAGGGCAATCCACTGGCTTCCACCCCAGCACTGAGTGGACAGCAGCAGTTGCATGAAAAGCATGCACAGGGAAGTGTGGCACAAGTTTTGTCTGAATATAAATTTTCTTTCTAGATTTGAAGATCATTCAGATTGTTTTTAGTTGAAATATCTTTCTCCCAGAGAGTTGTGTTTATTATGGATGGATTTTAGCACTTAGCATCCTGAACACCACACTGCTGCTGAAAAGAAATGTGACAAGGCAGCTGGCAAACAAAAGATACCTTTATGTGTGCAGCATGCTTCCCACTCTCACAAACACTGCAGAAGTGGTTGGTCAAAGAGCTTCATGAGCATATACTTCTACATGCTACAAGTTTCCACTCCAAGGGAAGTGGAACTGTTCACAGGAAGCAGAGAAACCTCCAGCACAGCCTGACCGTGCTATGGCTCTGATTTCTGTTTTGAAACCTCACCTGTGCTTCTCAGGGTGTCACTGGTTGAGAATGGATCTGTTCTTTCACAGCAAATTACTCCTCTGAGTTCTTTTGTATAATCGCAGAATGGCCACAAGATCAGGATGTCGAGAGCCTGGCCTTGAATGCCTCCAGACATGGGACATCCACAACCTTTCTACACAACCTATTCCAGCACTTCACCACCCTCTGAGTAAAGAATACCCTCCTAATATTCCATCTAAATCTCCCTTCTTTTAATTTTAAACCATTTCCCCTTGTCTTATCACTATCTGCCCAAGTAAAAATCCAGTCTCCCTCTTGTTTATATAAGTGCCTTTTAAGTACTGGAGGTCTCCCCACAGCCTTCTCTTCTCCAGGCTGAACAAACCCAGCTCCGTCAGCCTATCTTCATAGGAGAGGCGCTGCAATAGTGCCTGAAGTCAACAGTGCGGACTAAGGCCTTGCTGCTTGCAAATTTAGACATGCAGAGCTGAAAAGGCACAGGGGATGTGCTTTCAGTGGCATATGAAACAGCTCAAGAGGAAAGCAGCTTCCTGTTTTCCTGCCTGCACAGTTCAAAATCTACAAAACACAAAATACAATGTTGAGAAAGTGAGTAACAAAGCAGCTTACGTTTATCCTCTGAGACTCTCAATTATCTTACTAAGAACCAGGCAGAAATACAGCTCCTTATGATCTCGCTTTCATGTTTTGCCCAATCTCAGTATGTGCAGTACTAAGAGAACATACCCCCTTTGGGGACAGAATATATGTGCTTTTTGCACGTCATAATGGCAAGAAAGGCAGGTCTTTAATATCCACGCAGGGAGACAGCATTCAGGATTCATACAAATCACTGAAGAGCTTTCTGCTAAAATACCTAAAATGTCCCTACTGACATCTGGCAAATAAGGTCTGGAGCTTTTCCAAACCCATTTCTCCTTTGGCTCCTCTGTAGAGCCATGGCCTACCAGATGTCTCAAATACCTGAAGATGTGGCCTGCAAAGACCCTGGGAGAGCAACCCTATCATCTCCCTCTGTAATCCATTTCATCCTTTGAAATCCTTGCAAGGCATTTCACTTGTGATCCAAAGCAGTCTGCACTTCTGAGTGGTCATTTTCCTTTGCCATTAAAAATCTCCACTGTAGCTCCTGCAGTATCCACATAAACCCCAGCCCCAGCCCTAACTCACATTTCCTGATAACCTTCCTTAGGGCACCAGGGTAACTATTTTCTTGCATTCGAGAGAGCTGAAGCTTGCATGAGCAGCATGAGGGGCCTGGACTTTTAAGGAAGAAAAGTCACTTTTTTTTCTTTTTTTTCTTTTTTTTCACGTAAAAAGTTTTTATTAAGAAGCCAGAATCCCAGCTGAATTTTTATATGCCAAATACAAGAAACATGATATGAGAGAAAAAGAAGTGCTATTTTGGGTCACATAAGTATCATGTTCTGAATAATCCTTCTACTAGCAGGCAGATTGCTTTTTCCTGCCTGTTATTTCAGGACTTACAGACTTCAGCCTCGTACTCCATCACAGCAGTGAAGAGGGCATTTGTCAGATTTCTATCTCTAAAAAATACAGGTAAATCTGAACTTGTATCTAAAGAGAAGAACATCACAAAGAACAAAGCAGCAACTCTCATACTTGCTAAAAAGCATGCTTTCAAAGAGAAGTCAGTCTTTTTAATATTTAATTTATTTCTAATCAAGCAAGTAATGAAACAGAATGAAAGCCTAGAGCCATCAGTTCACATTTCACCATGTGATTCTGACCTAATGTGTAAGAAAACACTCCTTTAACTTCACAACAAAAGTGTGCACTGGAAATATTATTCTAGGCATTTAATGGAGTTACATAACTCTTGAGTGTTTGCTAGAGACTGTAAAAATAGTCAACAGAAACATTTTTTTCAGTAAAACGTCCTTTTATTTTTAAATGTTGCTCATAGTTTTCGCTATATAGTTTTCACAGACATTTTGTATTGAAACGCTTCTGATAAATGTTATCAATGCTTTTCAGGCAACTTGTTTAAAAATACTCATTAAAAATAGGCTCTGAGTATGGCAAAATAAGAATTGAAACTTCCTTTGGAAAATTTTGCTTTCCAGACAGCTGTCACAAATATCTTTTACTTCAGAGTAGAAGGTGGTTAAACTTATTTCATAAAATCATAGAATTTTATGGTTGAAAAGGCCTGGGTTGAAAAGGACCACAATGATTATCCAGTTTCAACCCCCCTGCTATGTGCAGGGTCACCAACCACCAGACCAGGCTGCCAGAGCCACATCCAGCCTGGCCTTGAATGCTTCCAGGGATGGGGCATCCACAGGCTCCTTGGGCAACGTGTTCCAGTGCGTCACCACCCTCGCGGTGAAAAACTTCCTCCTAATATCTAATATCTAACCTAATATCTATATATTAATATCTAACCTAAACCTCCACTGTCTCAGTTTAAAACCATTCCCTCTTGTCCTATCACTATCTACCCTTGTAAACAATAGTTTACCCCTCCTGTTTATACGCTCCCTTCAAATTTTGGAAGCCCACAGTGAGGTCTCCCCAGAGCCTTCTCTTCTCCTATACAAGAAGTGCGGCAGCCCTCTGACCGTGTTAGTGGACTTTCTCTGGACCTGTTCCAAGAGTTTCACATCTTTCTTGTGCTGGGAGCCTCAGGCCTGGATGAGGTACTCCAGATGGAGCCTAATTATTTATTCAAGATTCTTAATGATTCAGTTATTTTCTCCCCTCTATCTTTTAAGTTTAATCACATACACAAATTTTAAAGCTTTCATATGGTCTGGACAAGTAACAGAAGCCCTTCCAGGACTAAGACTGTGTCCACCAGGCATACCTCCGATGTCATGGCCAACCACGGGAGTGAAGGAGCATTTTTAATTACAGCAGTGCACTGTAAATTTTTGATTACTTAAGTGCACTTGACCCCACCAGTTGTCTAATCCTTTCTTTTAACTTCCTCACGGTCTATTAAACATCCCCATTTTCAAGACTCTCTGCAGGAATCAAACACTTGCTGGTTACAATGTCTGTCTTTCCCCTTTATAATGTTCTGATATCCCTAAACATATTCCAATCCAGGTTTGACCTCTCCATGGCATGCGTCTAAATTGAATCAATCTCACTGACAAGATCAAACTGCTACTTAAATTGTCTCGTGGCTGGATTTTCCAACAGACCTACAACTCCAAGCAGAAGTAGACATGAAAGGCTGCATGCAGCTGCAAGTAGTATTAGGAGGTAGGAGAACAGTGCAAGCCTCACATGATGTGAACAACAAGCACCATTGTGGCAGTGGTGCAGGAAGAAAGGAGGTGAAACGAGCTACAGACTCTTGGTCCCAGAGTAAACCCATGCTCAGAATGTATGATAGGAACACTCCTGTATGATGATACTCGTCTGTACACTACATCTGCATGATGCTGATACAGTTGGTATCTGATAAATAGGTTCTCTGAACAGAAATAAAAGATTTTTTGAGGTCCCTTTCAACCCAAGCCATTCTATGATTCTATGATATTACTTTATTTCCCTTCTTTACTGTGCTGCTGGATTCACTGGTACTTGTGGTTTACAGCCTTCTCAAATACCATAACAGAAATCAACTTCCCTACAAGTCCAAGAGGACCAGTGGTACAACATGCAGTATAGATTCCCTGTATGGAGAAAATGTTTGCTGCTTTCAAGTACACAGAGTAACTAATGAATGCTGTCCTGAATTTGATTACCAGAGAATATTAAAAGGAATAAATAATACAACTTCTATCCTTTTCCACTCCAAGGTCACAAACAATGTAGGCAAAAACACAGCTTTCACGGGGAGATGAAGAGGCTAAGCAAAGAGCTGTAACGTTTACAGCAATGTTTGTGTTGCCATTATTTACTTACAGTCAGGTGTTTCATTTTCCTTTGAAGTATATTGTAACCTCTTCTTTCCAGAAAAATTTTGCTGCTTAGATCCTCAATAATCTTTAGTAGTATTCAAACAGGGAGAAATGAGAAAGCTATTAATTTCATGTTCTTGAAAAGTCTGTTTTGCCATCAATGTTTTGGAAAAAGCCAATAGCTATCTTCCTGCACAGCAAAAACAGAACTAGTACAGAAAAAGCTCTAAAATAATGATTGTTTTCCCAATGTAACAGAAAATTCTGTGCTTACCAGACAATCTCTCTCAGACCAGTTGTAGTGCAGCACAAATGTGCAATTTGAAAAAGACAATGTATTTCCCAGATAATAATGCTTTTTAGGAATCTTTCCATGTTTCAAAAATTAATTTGTGAAGTTTATTTTCTGTTTACCTGAATGAGGAAATGCAGTTCCAAAAAATACACTCAACATTCTCAGTAGATTAAAAGTTAATGCCTGTCATGCACAACTCCTTTAACTTTCTTTATTCCTCTCCTTAATTTTCTAGCCATCATTTCTGCTCTCAGTCTTTCAGTGACGGATCTCACAGAATGTAAGCTTGTCATTCCTGGGTGTCTTTACATACATCTCTTTCCTGAAGAAATGCATCAAGCTGTCATTCAAAACATTTGTATTGTGAGTTCAAGAATTGAGAAAAACAAAACCAGAGGTTTGGTAAGATCTCACTGGGTGACTAAGGTGCTGGGACAACTAACACTTTCTCAGGTTCAAGTGCTAAAACAAGATACCGCCTCTTCACCTGGAGAAATCATTAGGTGGTGACTCATATCTAACCCAAGCAAAGAAAAGTAATAACAGAATTAAATTTTGGTTTTAACAACACAACCCGAAACAATGACTTCAGATTTTGTTCTTATGAAGCAAAAATAAAACCAAGAAATAACTAAGATCCAAACTATCCAGGGGGATATAGGATTTGTTTTTCTAGTTTCTCTAGAAAACTAGTAAACTAGATTGTTCTCTAGTTTACTGTAGCAGTGAGAAAACCACTATGTCATTTCAAGAAATATACACATACGTATATATAGTAACCACTGATATAATATATCCTGAACAAAATGGTTTCTTCTTCATGTGTAACACAGTGGGATGAAGAGTTTTAATCACCCTCCCCCAGTACTCTTCTCCAAGCCAAGATAAAAACCCCATGGCATTTCAATTCCATTCTGCAGCTAAACGGTTTTAGTACACAATTTCCTGCCTTTGGATAAAAAAAAATTAATTTGCTAATTCAGTTACTAATTCAGGGAAAGAGGAGTGCTGTTTCAAGGGCTTCTACGGCTTCTGTATAATTCTTTGTCCCTTCAATGTCTGATTTTCTTCTGAACATACTGTAGGTTTGGGAATTTGTAGCAAATACAAATTATTCTAGGATTTATTTCACCCTTCCAAAGGTATTTAACGTGAGGTATCTGGCTTGTACTTGGCAATTATCACTTGAATAAAAGTTTCTTGCTAAATCCTGCACTGAACTTCATGCAGCACCCTCAGCCACTAAGCTAAAGGAAAATGAGGATATTCTTAGTGTTTTCAGGGTGTCTGTACAATGACATTTCCCCCTTTCAACACAATTTGAAAGGTGGTCATCTCTCTATAAGTACACACATAAACCTGCTGGATTTGAGGCAAGATATCCAGTATGTCTGCTATTAGGCTGTTACATCGTTGAAATAAAATGCAGGATAGGATCAACAGTATCTAAGTTACTTAATAGCTCAGAAATCTAGGCAGAGATGATAGACCATACAGATTTCTTTGCACTCAGCATGACTAAGTCTTTGACTAATTTAAGCATTTTAAAAGCATTTTACGAGTATCTCACAGTGCCAGGAAAGCAGCAAGCCAATTGCTGAACTGCCGTTTGGATGTTTTAAGTAGTAAGTCCTCTACTCCATGTAAGCATCTGCTTCCATTACAGTTGGCTTGGTTCCCATGAACCAAAAACCCTGGTTTTGAAAACTCCCTAAATTATGGAATATATATAATTTGCATAAATTATAATAAACAATTTGCCATTCTTCCTAGGAGCATTGTCTCTGAATATACCAAAGCAAATTAATTATAATTTACAGTATTAAAGTTTCTTCTATCAGAAATAAGATCAAGATTCAGTGTGACACAATTAATGAAACTATCTTCGGGGATGTCTTATTTGCTGGACTCCTACACAAAACAGAAATAATAATAATTAATATCTTCATAAAAGCTGCTTTAATAGTTTTTACAGTTACACCCACTGAGGTGTAACCACAGGAGAATTTAGGAAAACTGAGGAGTTTTCTGACTTGTACTTAGACTAAGCTAGTCTTCCCCCATCTTAAGATGGAAGAATCTTCAGGAATTTGCAGGGAAAATCCTATGCTGTTATGATGTTGCATAGTTCCTCCTTTCAGTTCTCACTTCTAATATTAAAGTGTTTACAGAAAGCTCAGAGCCTTTCTGCTCTTCCCAGTTTGTAAGCATTTAAGTAGCTGATAGTACTAGAAAAAAATGGGAATTACCTAGAACAGTGCAAAAATATACTCCTTTTTACTTAGATAATGACTATATGCATCTGTTCCCTGGAAAAAAATATATTCTCAGCTTTCTAGATTCTTTGGACAGTTGAATTTATTGCCATTGAATTCCCTAACAATATTCTTTACTTGGGTCTTTTTCCCCTTCCAACCATTTCTCTTTCAAGGATTGCATTACTTTGCTCATTTTACTTCAGCTGCAGAAATACAAAACAAAACAACAACAACAACAAAAAGTTGCCTTGTTTCTGTAATATTTTTTTTCTGCTGCTTCTTTCTCAACAAGCCTTTCTCTATTCCAGGACAGTTGAGCTATTCTCTTTTTCACATCATCAACTCCAATAAGCCTTTTTTCTTCCAACATCCCTTCTCTCTAAATCCCTTCTTCCTTTTGGGACACTATTCCCCTTTGACACTGCTATCTGTCAGGTATCTCTCAGCTCGGACACTGACCCACAGAAGTTCCCCTTTAGTCATCTTGTTTCTCACACTCCAACACAAGCCCTCCTCTGCTCAAGTGCTACTTCTTCCTCCCAAACACCTCAGTTTAACTGACTGGCTATGAAAGAAAGCTGTCATCTTCTTTGGGAGTGACTTCAAGGTTCAGTTTTAGCACAGCAGCCACAGTGAAATCATCATTCCTGTCTAAAGGATGAATCTTCAGTGTTTACATTTTCACAGGAAATTTCTTGCATTGTATAAATGCAACTTCTTTTTCCTCTAGGTCTCAAGTTTAAGGTTTAGCTTAAATACATTAGACCAAATCAATGAACAATTTGCTACTACGTGTCACAGTCACCCTCAAAAAAACAAATAATAAAATAAAATAAAACTTCACCAAAAAACCCAAAACAATCTAAAAGTTTCCTGCAAACATAAGAAAGTAATTTGGCCTAGGTGATTCATTGTTTATTTCTTTCCAGATTTAGTGCTTACTATGAAAGAATAAAGACCTTTCTTTTAAATGCCCAGCAAAACAGCAATAGCTGTTTTCACAGACTAAGTTTAGTAGTCATAAAGAAGTGTTTACAAAGGAATTGAACTGCCAAGACTCCTCAGTTTCTCATTTTACATGCACAAAACTTCAGTACTTTCAAAACACACCATGTGAAGACAGAACATTATTTAAAACGAAGTACATGCAGGAAGCAGCTCAACTGATTGACAGAAGCACAGCTTAGAAGAAGAATCCTGTTTTAATAGAAATTATCCTTCCTAATTATTGCTAAGGCATCAATCACTGCAGCCCTTAAAAGCAGAGGAGAACACTTAAGGCAACACAAAATCTCAGGTACTACCCTGGCTTTCTTACTTCTGGCTCCACTGGGTCATGCTGCCTTTTGTTAATCTTGTACATATCAATATCTATAAACTGACTGCAAAAGTCAGCTCAGCTGGGACAACATCTCAGCGGAGAAATTACAATGCATGAGCAAAAGCAGCCTGTATCCCAAAAGAGGTTCCTAACTGCATGTGGGTTTGTTACGTGAGATTTATTGTAGGATGGGAAACAGATGTATGTGTGAAGAAGTTTGATTCTTAATACCCCGGCGAAGTTATCAACAGTGCAAACTATGGTATTTCAATTAAGAATAATAAATTGCTATTTTCAGTCACGTTGTTGCTCTGCCCTCTAATATACTGTGTGCAGTGGCTGAGCCATCCAACATCTGGACTGGGAATATGATACCGCCAAAGCTGTACTTGGTGGCTGCCAAACTACTGAGCCCATGTGTGGCTTCACAGCTGGATACCCAGAGAGCTCAACTCTGATTCAAACTCTGAAAAATCACCAGGTCTATGGCTGCAACATGATTCAGCAGTCTGGAGGAGAGCCTTCCTAATGGAAAAGAAACAGCAACAAAACACCCACAGCTGACCATATATGGCATAAAATGTTTTAAAAAGAAGTAAATGCCTTGAGCACTTTCTTTTTGTAGTGCAGCTCTGTAACTCGACTGTTTGGTGCAAAATATGGCTAGCCACAGGCACCAGAGCTAAATTTTGCCCCACTAACAATGCTTCAAGTTCAGATTAACTTCTCTAACTTCAACAGTACTCAGCTTGCTTAAATATGAATATACTGAACTGACACATTTCTTTCTGGTGCTGTTTGAGGTAAGCTTGAAATTATTAAGCAGGTAGAGAGTACAGCTCTTTGTGAACAAAAGCCTCCAGTCGTATTCCAGGAATGTTGCCAAAGAGGTGGACTCCATCCCCACCACACAAAGATACTTGATTTGTAAATGAATTAATGCTTGTGAACCGACAAGGAACAAAACCCGGGGTTCTGCACACGCACGCAGAGAATGCACTGGAAACCTTAGAGTTGCACTAATTACTCTGTGTGCTCCAGGGATGTTTACACATACATAAAAGGTGAACATAGCTTGCCAAAATGAGACGCCTAATGTTCTGCTACATAGAAGAGTTCAGCTGCTCATTCACATTGCAAAACCTATTTCTCAAACTTGGCTCCTTGCCTTCCTAAAGATGAAAATAGCTAAACTGTGATTTTCTTCATGTGTTGATGGCTCAGGCGGGCCAGCTCTCCCTCCAGCCATGAGAATGCTCTGACTTCACGCTGTGCTGCTGAACACTGCCTGGTCGGGCAGGTCAGGCACAGTCCATCCATCTGCACCACGCTCATTCTTCTGGTGACGATGCCTATATTTCCCTTGCCAAGCAGAGTGGCTTAACGAATATTCTCTGATCCTTACAAAATAAGTGCTCGGTCATCTGGGAAATAAAAAAAAAGTGGCATAAATGCTGCTCTGGTTCAAGCTGAACAATTTGTTTCAGCACTACAAGATGTTGCTTTAGGAAAGCTTCTTTTTAATATAGTACATGAGATAAATGGAGCCTTTTTGTCTCATTCCCTTCTCTTTACCAGTAATTGAATAAAGCAGAAATTGTGAGGTAAAATCAAGCACATCTGGGTCAATTAGCATGGAAAGTCAGTTCTTTGAAACCTGATGGATGCCTCTGGGAATCACGCACTTCACAGCACGAATCTCAGTGCAGTACTGCACTCAGCAACTCAACTCAATTAAGCCATTACGTGGTTCTTTAAATCGGGGATCTGGGGGAATTGCTTAATTGTCTGCTTGTCATGGTTCCTCCTCAGGGAGCATGTAAACGTCTTCTGTTTCTCCTATAGATGTGTGGTGCACATAAGAACAATTCATTTTAGCTGACTTATTCATCGCTTATTTCTCCCGTGGGAAAATTAATCTTTCTCCTCAAATTCTGCTCCAAAGAACAAAGATGCCCAGTGGAAGCAAACCACACCATCAATACAGCACAGGTTTTCACTACTATCAGATTTATATTTCCTTTGCCTTGCAAGTCTCAACTGTTGCTCCCTGCTTTCACTTGCTCATAACTTCCAGAATCAACTTTCTCAGGCCTGGGAGGGTTTCACCATTCTCTGCAGCTATGAGCAGCTCTGCAACACACTGGGACTTGCCTAATGCACTGTAATCACCCACTGACTACACAGTCAGCAGAGCCTGAGCAAGCTGTCTGAGCATTTATGAAGCTCTGTGGTCCATGGGCAGAGCTGACCATCTCCAGAGGACAACTCATCCTGCAACCAGACAGTAGGCTCAATGACGTAATAGGGAATGCTCATCTGCCTTCACTGAGAGCAGCTCTGGACCCACTGAACTAAGAGATCAACCAAAGAAATTTTGAACAACCAGCCTAAGGCAGACATCCCACTTCTAGACAGTAAAATCAGTGAGATTAGTCACACATGCATCTCTCCCCACCACTGTCACTGTGACAACCAACTAGTTATGGCTGCTCTTCCTGCCTTTCCCCACATCAGTCAGCTTCTCTTCACCTGCACACAAGTAATTGCCATCACTGTACTTTCGCCTCATGTTTCAGACTGCTGAATACCCAAAATCTCCAGCTGGCCTCAGTGGGAGACAGTTACTGGGTGCTCCGGGTTGCAGAAAACAAATAACCTTATTTAGCCCCTAAATATGGATGTAGAAGGCTAACTTTAGATTCAGATATTTTTTTTTTAACTTGGCACAGTATTCAAGTCTATCCATGAGGTGAGTTAATTTTTTACCATCAAAGAGAGTAAAATAACTTCAAGGTCATACAGTAGGATGACTAGGATTAGAATGCCACAAATTTTGTGTGCTATAACCAGAAAATTATTCTACTTCCTAAATGTAACATAACTGGGACACAGTCTGATAAATGGAGACTGAGTAAGCCACACTAAATCTACTGATGTGTTCTGCAATGTCTGGATGTGTCCCCAACCCTCGCTATGAAAGGAAATGTAATTATGGTAATTGGAAAGTGCAATCCACCCATCGTTTGGGTTACCACACACATACGTAACTGATTCCAAATATAGAACTGCAGTAATGTCTCTTAGACTCTTATCTCCTTTAGATCCCTTTTTCCTTAAGTTATAAGCTTGACATCTTTTCCTCTGACAGAAGAACCTCTGTTCTGGTGTATGTATGTTAGCCAGTGGCTGTCAGGCAGCCCAGAGCATGCAGAACAGCTGCTCAGAGTTCATGAGAGCTGCCCACGTAGGTCTAACCAGAGTATTTGTTTGGGCGCGATGGTGGGGATGAAGGAGGGAAACTCGGTATGAGGAAGAAAGTTCAGGAAGGAGAGGAAGATCAGGAAGCCAGAAAATTTTATAAAGCACCCTTTTGTTTTGGAACCTATGCCAATTTTAAAAATGAGGCAAATGGCTCTTACTGTAGTCTCTGCAGTGAATGCAGGGCACTGTAGAGATTCACAAGGCTTATTCAAACAGCCCAGCTAAGCTCTGGACAAGCAGAATAGCATAGCACACTTTGGTCTAACTTACAAGCTTCTGAGATGGCAGTTTAAATCAGTCAGCTCCTCAAATGTAAAAAGGTAAATTTACATGGCATCCTTAGTACATATCAATCACTTGGCTTGCATCACCTGGAGGACTCATCTTCATAAGTTGTGCACTACATACGTATAACTTAAACTTTCCAGTGTCCACTCCAGAGTACGTGCAAGAGCTCCTGGTGACAAACCTGGCTCTTTCTGCCTGTCTGCAGCCCAGTGATGCAATGCCAGGCATTTTTCCTCCTGCAATGGACTGGCAGACACTTATTTTTGTGCAATTCAGCATGCCCTGGTTACAGAAAAGAGAGGAAATATTTTATTAACTTTCATCTCCTAAACCAGAGCGTCCTACGTAGCTGGACTTCTAGGTTCACCAAGTTTCTGTGGGTAAAAAAGAAGTGGCTCAACACCAGATGTTTACAGAAGAATTCAGAGGTATCTGAGGTCAAAAAGGTATTCTGACTATACTTTTAAAATGTTAACATGTTTAGGCTGCCATGCATAGATTTTTATCATGAGCTACAAGTGGATTATCAGAGGCAGCAGACAGCAGCAAGAATCATCAGAGAAAGCAAACTGAGACCTGCACATCAGCACTCAAAGCCACCCCCTCATGAATGCCTTGTTCTTGCACTGAGCAGCAGCATGTGGCAGCAAATAACCCCCATGGCAGGGGCAGCCAGCCCCAGCTGCTAGTGGCTGCTCCTCCAATATCCAGGGCTTCCAAACACAGCCACAAACAGAAGAAGCATGCCAGAAGGAACTCTCCTTTCCTTTTCCACCCACAGCCTATATCACATGATAGCTCTGTTCTCTCTGAAATAACACTGGTGCTCACGTACTTGTATCTGCACTGATTGTCAAACTATCTTAGATTCAAGACCCTTTAATATCTTTTTTCAGGAAAAAGAAAAAAACCCAAAAAACCAACAGTGCAGAAACAAACATCACCAGCAGTATTTCTTCTGTGTTTCACTGCTTGAAATTCACCAAGATTGTGCCTCATCAGTCATGTCTAGAAGAAAAATGGAGCAAGCCTAGCATAATCACATAAAATTCAGTCCAACCAAGTTAACAGTGGCTTGAAGGCTTTTGGATACCTTGCAGTCCACACACAAGTGGTTCCCACATTCCACCTTCTAAAAAAAATATCTGTACCCAAAGTTAGTGCAGGTAGAGGCCAGAAACATCTGAAAGGGGGCAGAAGCCCTACAGTTAAATACAGATCATTACATGGCAAATGCATGCAACATAGCCAATGCATAATCGCCCCACGTATCCTGTACTGCAGCCTTTTATCCTGGTTAAGAAATGGTTTAAAATACTGCTACCGTGTTTGTGCTGGGTCCGCTTGATGGAAGGGACCACATGAAATGTGGCACATGCTGAATAATGATAGGCTTTTTTCCAGAGTTGTCAGTAACACCTTCGAAAAACTGCATATGCACCTTTTTTAAAAAACATAAAATTGATAACAGTAATAATAAAGGAACCACTTGCAATTATTAAGAATTTGCTCTTCTTGCTCTTTTTCAAAACAGCTCTAACACCCTCCAAACTCCAGCGCAGAACAAAAGCTGTAATGTTCACTGTGGCATTACAAACACATAAACCCAGAGGAGCATACATACATATATCTACACAGATCCAAAACCCCCTTCCCAAGCATGTGGCCATCCCTTTTCAGGTACATACCAGCAGGAGTGTATATTCTGAAGAAACACAGAAGGAAAACAGTAGTGTTTTTTTCAAACAGTCGTTTTACTCTGCTTGCAGCAGTCTCCTCCTTTTACACCCACAGGCAAGGGTTGAACTCCGCTGAGCCCCAGGAGGAGGAGGCATGATGTGAGACCAGACTTTTCTTAGACATAAGGAAGAACTTTTTCTCTCAGAGAATGGTCAGGGACTGGAATGGCCTGCCCAGGGAGGTTGCTGTCCCTGGCAGTGTTCAAGAGGCGTCTGGATGAGGATATGAGATATGGTTTAGTGGCTTGTGGTAGCAATGGTAGTGGGAGGATGGTTGGACTAGATGATCTTGTAGCTCCTTCCCAACCTTGTGATTTTGTGATCCTATGATTCTTTCAAACACACAGCAATCACACAAAATGAGTGCAAATAAAACCACACCTTTGGGGGATCAGCCCCTCCCTTCTTACATGAAGCAGTTTCCATGCGTGAGAAGTGAGCAAGCAAGGCCAACCCTTTCCAGAAACTCTGAAAGAAGACTGGGAAGGCTGTAAGTGGCTTTCACCATCCTCAGGTTCACAGAAATATTAGCTCCTTCTTTGGAAAGCATATTCTTGTTGTGCATGGGATATGATGATCCAGCACAAATCTTGCCTCAGTTGTTTCGTCAGTTAGTGACTGAAGACTATCACTTCTATATATCACTATATATATATCACTTCTACATATTTCTATCACTTTAGAAACAAGTTGTTTGTCTATAGAGTATTGCTGCACATTCAAAGATGTGACTTCTATACTGCTCTGACAAGCCTACTTAGCCTTTATGTTGATATTTGATGAGTGCTCTCTCTTTCACTCTTGCATTTTCTCTCATATGCTTCTTTCCACATACACATCAGAACAGCTCAGGAGCTGATTTAGAGAATTTCCAGCACAGATCAAATGCAAAAGGCTTATCTCAAAAGGTAAAGGACAGAACTGCAGCCAGGCTTCAGTATAACTCTTTCCAGATGTCAGAGCTCACTCAAACCACCTCTAACAACAGTTCTATTTTGGGACAGAATGCAACATAAGAATCAGTAAAACCTGATTGCCACTGGATAGTAATTTAACTCCTTGGAAACACTTCAGATGTCTAGGTTAAGAAGGCAAACAACTTGAAATCATCCTGAGAGGAAAACCACAGTTCTGATGTACACTCCTCAAGCAAGGAAGTCTCAGAGAAACGAAAGAGGCAGACTCCAGCTCCAACAAGATATACGAGACATCATGAAAGTGCTTTGAATGGCACATGCTCTAGCCAAAAAGGTGGTTTTTAACAAAAATGGAAAAGAGTGCATTGCATTCCCACAGAAATAGTAGAAACACAGAGTTGTCCAAGCTTTGGGAAAAAAGAAAAAAAAAAGAAAAAAAAAACTATTCACATTTTTGATGTTTGCACCAAAGGAAAATCTCCTGCTTTGAACATTTGATGGAAGAGTATTACAGGAAATCATTATTATTATAATCACTGTGGCTCCCACTACTGATAGAAGAGGCCAGGATCTGCCAACATTTTCCTTATAAATCCATTTTCAGTACAGTCTTAATTGGAATAGCTGAAATAGCTAGCTGGGACTATGATCTGGTTTGTGAGATCTCTAGAAACAAAACTCCATCTGGCTGTTTACAAAATTCTAGTCTGAAGAAAATGAGAGACCGTGAGAGCGGAAAAGAGGTAATTTTTAGTGGTTAAATCTATCATGTTTGTGTTGCTTCACAGCACTAATCAGCAATCAGCATCTAAAAAGAAAGTTTGGAATCAGCGCTGATAAGCATCTCGATGTCAGCATGCACATTCAGCTACCTCCAACATCTTATGAAACAGGCAGCTGCCACATAAAGCAGTGTGTCTCATGATGTATCTGGAGACTGCATTTCCCATGACATCCTGGACAAAACTCAACAAGGACCACAGCAGGAAAAGAAAGATTCCAAACATTCTTGATTTTTTAGCAAAAAATCATTTCATGCCTAATCTTAAAATTAAGCTGTCTAAAAAAATATTACAGCAATTTTATTAATCTGTTCAGTAGGCTTCAAGGGTAGCACTCAAACCAAAGGACACACTCCATTTTCCTTTCTGAGCTAGCCTCCAAAAAGTTCCTAACCTAAAGCTGGAAAGACAGAGAAATACAGTCTTACAGCAAGTACATTAGGTTGATGTTTCATTTTATTGACTGGAGATACTAGTTGCCACCCACTGGACATAGAATCATAGAATCATAAAATGGTTTGGGTAGAAAGGGACTTTTAAGAGTTCCAAGCTCCCTGCTGTAGGCAGGGACACCTCCCTTTAGACTAGGTTGCTCAGAGCCCCATCCACCCTGGCTTTAAATGCTTCCAGGGAGGGGGAATCCACAACCTCGCTGGGCAACCTATTCCATTGTCTCACCACCCTCGCAGTAAAAAATTTCTTCCTAACATCTAATCTAAATCTACTATCTTACAGTTTAAAACCTTGTCCTGTTACTACATGCCCTTACAAAAAAAAATCCCATCCCAACTTTCCCGTAGCCCCCTTTAGGTACTGGAAGGCCGCTATAATATCTCCTTGGAGCCTTCTCTGCTCCAAGCTGAGGAGACCCAGCTCTCTCAGCCTGTCCTCATAGGGGAGCTGCTCTACCCCTCTGATCATCTTTGTGGCCCTCTGTTGGACCTACTCTAACAACTCCATGTCATTCTTGTGTTGGGGGGCCGAGAACCAGATGCAGAACTCCAGGTGGGGTCTCATGAGAGCAGAGTAGAGGGGCAGAATCACCTCTCACAACCTGTTGGTCACGCTTCATTTGATGCAACCCAGGATATGGTTGGCCTTCTGGGCTGCAAGCACACATTGCTGGCTCATGTTGAGTCTTTCATCAACCATCACCCCCAGGTTCTTCTCCTCAGGGCTGCTCTCAAGCCATTCTCTGTCCAGTCTGTATCTGTGCTTCAGAATGCCCCAACCCAAGTGCAGAACCTTGCACTTGGCCTTGTTAAACTTCATGAAGTTGTCATGATATGAACTCTCAAGCCTCTCCAGATCCCTCTGAATGCCACCCCTTCCCTGTAGCATTTCAGCTGCACCACTCAGCTTGATGTCATCTGCAAACTTGCTGCAGTTTGCTGCATCTGCAAACGGCGCACTGATCCCACTGTCCATGTTGCCTACAAAGATGTTAAATAACACCAGTCCCAACACCAGTCTATGAGGAATACCTCTTGTCACTGGTCTCCACTTGGTCACTTAGCCATTGACTGCAACTCTCTGAGCATGACCATTTAGTCAATTCCTTATCAAGCAAGTGGTCCATCCATCAAATCCATTTTTCTCCACTTTGGCGACCACGATGACAAGTGGGACAGTGTCAAACGCTTACGTCCAGGTAGGTGACATCAGTTACTCTTCCTTTCTCCACTGATGCTGTAACTCCATCATAAAAAGCCACCAGGTTTCTCAAGTATGACTTGCCCTTGGTGAAGCCATGCTGATTACCACCCATCACCTTGTCTTTATTTTCCATGTGCCTTAGTGGGGCCTTCAGGAGGATCTGCTCCATGATCTTGCCAGGCAGAGGTGAGACTGACTGGCCTGCAGTTCCCTGGATCTTCTTTTTTTCCCTTTTTGAAAATGCAGTTATGTTTCCTCTTTTCCAGTCAGTGGGAACTTCATCATACTGCCATGACCTTTCAAATATGATGGACAGTGTCTTGGCAACTTCATCCACTAGTTCCTCAAAACCCATGGATGGATCTCATCAAGTCCCATGCTCTTGTAAACCTTCAGGATCTTTAGATGCTCCTACACTGTAGCACAGTTCAATGGCTCAAGTCTGTTTCATGTACATGAAGACCACCTCAGCTTTCTTTTGGCTTTTGTGGCTTGGACAGGTACACTCTTTGCTGGGTAAATGACTGGCTGAAGGGCCGGACCCAGAGCATGGTGACAAATGGAGTTAAATTCAGCTGGTGATAGGTCATGAGTGCTGTTCCACAGTGGTTGGTATTAGGGCCTGTCCTGTTTAATGTCTTCATTGATGACCTGGATGAAGAGAGTGTACTCTCATTAAGTTTGCAGATGAAACCAAGTTGGGAGGAAGTGTCAATGTGCCCGAAGGTCCTTTAGAGGAATATGGATAGGCTGGACGGCTAGGCTGGGGCCAGCAAGATGAAGTTTAACAAGGCCAAGTGCCAGGTCCTGCACTTTGATCACAACCCTAGGCAATGCTACAGGTTTGGGAGGGAATGGCTGGAAGACTGTGCAGAGGAAAAGAAGTTGGGGGTGTTGGACAACATTAAGCTGAACAAGAGCCAGCAGTGTGCCCAGCCATGAAGACCAATGTCATCCTGGCTTGTATCACAAATAGTATAGCAAGCAGGAGCAGTGAGGTGACCATTTCCCTGTACTCAGCTCTGGTGAGGCCACATCTTGAGTGTCATCGTCAGTTTTGAGCTCCTTACTACAAGAAAGACATGGAGGTCCTGGAACATATCCAGAAAAGGGAAACGAAGCTGGTGAGAGGGTTTGGAATATAAATCTTATAAGCAGCGGCTGACAGAACTGGGATTGTTTAGCCTGGAGAATAGGAGGTTCAGGGGAGACCTCACTGCCCTCTACAAGTACCTGAAGGGAGATTGTGACAAGGTGGGAGTCAGCCTCTTCTCCGGGAAACCAGCATAGGATGAGAGGGGATGGCCACTAGTAACACCAGGTGAGATTCAGGTTGGATACTAGGAAAAATTTCTTCTCCAAAAGAGTGGTCAAGCATTGGAATGGGCTGTCCAGTGAGGTGTTTGTGTCACTGTCCCTGGAGGCGTTCAAGAAATGTGCAGGTGTAATACTAAGGAATGTGGTTCAGTGGGCAACATTGGTGTTAGGTGGACAGTTGGACAAGATGATCTTAGAGGTCTTTTCCAACCTTAATTATTCTATAATCCTATGATTCTATGATTCTATTTCTTCCACACTTCAACTGTAATAGCTTAAAACTAAAAAGAGTCAAAGGCTTTGTGAAGTCCATTAATGTTTCCTTGTGCAAACAGAATTCGGTGCCAGGCAGAACAGCACTGGGCCCTCGTACTTCAGCTCCATTTTCCTTCCAGCTGAAACAGTCAAAACAATTTACCTGCACCCTGATGAAATATCCATCCCCAACTTACTGGTTTTCCCCTATTATCCCAGATTTTACAAGTTCTTTTACATAAACATTTTCTTAATCTGTGCAGCACAATTGCCAAAATCAGAACTTGAGTATGGTCCCTTCAATGCCTGAGCTGTTTTACTGTGCATTCTTGCAACACTGTGTGCAATCAGATATCTTTTCAGCCCTAGTTTAATATTAAAATTGTACTACCTTTCAATTATGTCTTAAGTTTACCAGTTCATTAAATTATACAAGTCCCTCATATTTTAACTAGTAGGGATATAGTCAATTAACTCCCAGGCTTGCAACAGAAACACTTAGCCAACAAAATCTATAACAGTTTCTGAAAGAAACTTAGAAACAAAATATTACAAGAGAGAAACTGCAGTTAGTGAGGGACCAATAAACACACTGTAAATACTGAAGGTTTGCACAAGAAACACTGCGTAGTGAATAGCTGTTCCAGAAACGGAAAAATAGAGAGCCTCTTAACATCCAAATAGGGTGAGAAGGCAGTACTCCAACAAACAAATCAGAAGTGGAAAGAAAAAATGTTGCTCAGATCCAAATAGTTTCAAAAATCAAAACAAGGATTAAAAAGGAAGAATTAAAACATGAGAAGCTGAAGCCTATTCCCATATTTTATTGAGCCACTTGAAAGAAAACTAAATGCAGGCTATGTCCTGATGAGAAGCAACATCCTCTGTGTTTTTTGCCAGCATTAGATAATATTCATAGAAAAATATGGGGCTTAAAATAGAGTGGGATTTAAAACAATGCACAGATAGAAAGCTCGTATTGCTTTTCGCTCTTTTTTAAAATGCAAGGATGACTTTTCTAACCTGGGCACTTGTGGGGGTGGTAGATATGATAGATAAGGCTCCTGCATCAGCTCTTTCCTGTGCCCATTGTAAAACAGTGCTTCTACAAGAGCACAGATGGTAACAGTGACAAGCATTGACTGCTATTGCTCTTTGCTGTGAAAGGCAGGAAGATCCCTGTAGGAATAACCTGCACCAGTTCTCAGACCTTCAGGCACCTGCAACACCACCCACTTGTATCCTTTCAAAATGTTTGTGGCATAAAGGCTGGATGTTGTGTTGAGGGACATGGTTTAGTAGGAGCTATTGGGAATAGGTGAACAGTTGGACTGGGTGATCTTTTAGGTCTTTTCCACCTTGGTGATTCTATGATTCTATGATTCTATATCACCCTGCCTTAAGAACTCTGAGGAGTCACAGCAGAAATCCAACTACGAGTACTGTGCAGAGCTGTTCTGTGCTGGGCCACTTGGATGAAACTTTATGAACAGAAAATAGCAATGAAGGAGCTATGAGGGGAGGTAAAGCCCTATCGTGTGGGCAGTGACAGAAAATGGCCTGGTACCTTCAGCCTCGCCGGTCAGCTCTCACCAGATTAAATCCTTCTCACACTGCATCTCAGTAACTTTCCCTCCAGCCCCAGCAAAGAGATAGCTCTACGTACAAGGCTTGTGTCATTCAAAGCAATGAAATTTAAGCCAGCACTCCCAAATACAATACATATTCAGACACAGGACTCCGTTAAGACCACAGAAGATACAGACTGGCTGCTGAAGGCCTTCAAAGAGGTAGATCTCTAACTGTTGGACACACAGGTCTGTTATCCAAAACTGAGCCTTTGAACTACTTAATCCAAGACATTTTACTGCAATCATCCTCAATGAAAACTAGTGACAGAAAATGTTATTTCCAAATCTGCTTTTACACAAAAGGCGTTAGTGACTTAAAATGAATCATGAAATACTTTTTACTTCTTCTCTAATGTAGACCAAAGAATGGATTTTCTTCTTCTTGAAAAATATAGAGATTCCAAAACTCTCTTCAGCCTCACTTAAAATGACAAAGACACAAAATTTCCTCGGAGTGAAAAAACTTAAAATGTTTTTTTCAGGCCAGTGTAGGCCAGAAGGTTATTGACAGAAACTGCATTTCAAAATACACAATGATTTTCCCTTCCAAAACCAAAACAGAACATTAAAACATCTTTAAAAAAGGATTCCAAGATTTTTTCTTAGCTTCATTTTGCTGAAAATTCTGAGAAGTGACACCCATGGTTTACTTCATTGGGATACCTCTTTCTAATGAAAACAAACTTTAGTGAAAACTTTCCAATTGTCCTAGAAATTTGAGGAGAAAATACTACAGTGACTTTTTCTGTCACTTGAGAAAATGACAGGCTGTACAAGCTGCTTAAAACAGATGAAGAGATAGGTGGATAGATATCCCCACACTGAAAAACATTAAAAAAAAAAAAGACCCAGAGATCTGACAGGGATGTTTGGTGCCTGACTATAGTTCTGACTGGTTGCCTAAGAGGAAAACAGACGTCTGTTTGCCTTTTATACTCTTTTAAAAAATCCTGTCATAATTTTTAAGTGCGTTGATCATAGCTTATTTTTAGTTCTGACAAACCATAGAAACATTTCCAAAAATATTCTCAAGAAATACAGTGACCTTTCTAGCTTGGAAAGCAGAGATGTTAACAGCATCATCCATGCTACTGTACAGGCTGAACAAATATGTAAGGCTCCTCAATGGCCCACTGAAAAACTTTCCACATTCACCTGTATGCTATCCCCCAAAAACTGCTCCCTTCAGCTAGCAAAAAATAGTCTTTACTATCATACCATGTTCAGAAACAGGTCAAGGAGTCACCTATAAAAGACTGGGGTATGACTCTGAAGACGAAAAGGAGGAAGCTGAAGGCTGAATAACAGTGGCTTCAGAGAAGGTAATTTATTCATGACCCAGCTGAAATAGGGAAAGGTAGTGAAAAGCTCTGAGATTCACAGTGAGAAAACAACGGTCAAGAAAAAAAAAAGAAAATTTCTAAAGTGAACAGAGATTTGACACAGAAATCATGTGAAAGTCAGGTAATATTTTGCGAGAAAGGTAGGAGTAAGTTTTACCCACCATGCAGTAGTGACAACATCTTAGTGTTGCTCACAGTCCTAAGGCTAGCCTGCTGAAGCTGTTTGTATCTGAAACTAGTTGCAGGTGTCTAACACTTATTTCAGCTCCACACTTCATGGACTGTAATTTCCTGATAGTAATTCCTCGTGTTTGAAGCTCCTTCATATTTGATCACCCCCTGAAAATGAACCTCTGTGCAAGATGAACACAATTACTTATTCGTGGGTGGGAAAAAGCTTACAACACAGAAGTAGCTAAAAGTTAAAAATTGAGTTTCTCTATTGCTTAGTGGAGTAAACCTGGACTTAGGGTATGTTTGAAGAACATTTGTTCAGCATTTTGCTATCCTTTTAAAGATACTTAGCTGTACTCCACTTGTGGAGCAGTGTTACATACTCAGGTACTTCATATGTCCAAAGCTGGAGAATTATATCTAACTTTTTAAATGATGGCTACCAACTGAACAGGAATTTTTTTAAAGATGATGGCATAAAAAGATTGTACCATCACAGCAAGAAGCTGGTATCTAATGTTTGCGTTCCTGATTCAAAACTTCCTTTCAAGCAAGAGCAGTCGTAGTTCAGAGCATCGCAGAGCTTGAGTCTATTTTCACAGCTGTCAACAGCAGAAGTCTCCCAGCAATGAAGCTGTGGCCACATATCACATAAATTATGGAAGATGTACTGTCTTAACCTTTTGGAGTTTTCTGCCCTTCACCATCCCTGTTATTCTCATCTTAGTTCTCCCTAGAACTCTAACACACTGGTTCCTTTGGTCAGGAAGTATCAAATATAGTCCAAGTCTTGCAACTATGTTTCCATCTTGGCTTTTTTGATAAATACTGTGGGACAGAACTTTCTGTTACCTTGGCTTTTTTTGTTCTTGTACACCTTTTTTTTTTCTTTCTTTCTTTTTTTTTTAATAATTAAGTGATGAGAATCTACTGCTCTGTGTTGGCCTGTAAGACAAATTAAGGAATGCTGAGTAAAAATATAATGTTGGCAGGATTTTTTCTGATTGGCCCTCAAAAAACAAAACTCAGACTTCTCAATTCGTCAACTAATTTGGCTTGAAACACAGCATGTGTGGTTTTATTGCTGGAATTGCATCATAACTAAACAACCTTATTGAAATGTCAGAAGTACATTATGTGTCAGCTCTGAACATAATGCACAATTGATTCTCTTCAGGAACAAATCTGTGACCTATAGCAGCAGAAATAAACATCTATACCTTTTCAACTAAAAGAATGATTCCGTTCCGTTACAGTAACTGTGCAGTCCATCTTATCCAAGGGCTAAACCATAATGAAGCGTAGAAATAGAAGGGCTAACACATCTAGCCAAAGCACTGGATGTATTAAGCCCTCAAAATGGATGGCTTAAATTTCCCTCAAAATTCAAAATCTTTTTTTTTTTTTCCCCTTGAAAAGAATAAAGTGGTGAAAACTGAAAAATCACAGAAAGGGTTATGGAATTACAAACCACAAAATGTTGGTTTTGCTGTTGGTTTTGTCTTTCTACATGTATTTATTTTCCAGTTGTAAGAAACACACACCATGTCCAGAATGAATATCTTGACAAGGTACTTTGCAAAAACACTTTAGTTTGGGCCTAGGTTTTTTACATTAAGTGCCTTCTTTTGTATCGTCTTCTTATGTACTCACACATTTGCTTCAACACATGTTCTAGAAACAAATATTTGACAAAATAATCTGAAAGTGCTTTAGAAAGAGCAAGACAACAGTGTGCATATCTTTAAATGTGACCATGGGACACTGTAACATTAACTCACGCCAGTGTTCTCCAGGCTTTTATTATTCAAAGAGTCCAGATGAGTAAAACAAACTACAGCATCTTCAATATGTTTCTGACTTGAGCTTCTTTTAGAATCCATACATCACTGGAATGAGGAAAAAAGTTCAAAGGTGTTCTGAATGTATTTGATTTCAGCTTTTCTCTTTGTTCTCCTTTTATCTTCAGTTAACTCCATGAATAACAAAAAGTTGTCCCTAAAAAAAGCCATGTTTGCCAAATACATATAGTCCTGGAATCGCATTTATAGAAAAAGCAAAGAAAAATTTCACTCAAAGAATTGTCTGCTTTCCCAGTCTACTTTGTCATTAAAATGAAAAGAAAGACCTGCTTGCCAGTTTCTCTTCTGCATTCTAAAATAAGACAACAAGCAAGGAATACACATTTTTAGCTATTTCTTATGATAGGATATTAAAACATAACAGTCATTTTCGCATATTTCCTCTAAATCCTTTCTTCCTTGCTTACTCTTGTTGTGGATCTGCACACATTTCTGAAAAGAAAACATGCGTGATGCTTTCTTTTCAGTTGCTTTCCTGATAAATTTCTGAAAATTACTTCATTTTTTCCAGTCCTCTCCCCCAAGAAAAAAAAAAAATTAAATGTTGACTAAGCTGCAGAGAAATGAATTTGCCCATGGGTTAACACTGATCACTGTTTCCTGGTGGTAAAACACTGTAGCAATGGTGGGAAGGAATCTTCCAAGCCCACCTCATCCTTGGTTGGTCCATTCATGCTGCTCTCTTCACATACTTCGTTCACTTCCTTCTGTGTCCCCCCAGCCCTTCCCACACAAACACACAACTCTCTCTTCAGCTGTAATTATCCTTTGCTACTCATGACCACGGCTGCATATCTCTGGGTACAGGCTCAAGCCTGCTGTGGTAAGGGCCTTGTAGGAGGCAGCAGGCCCCTTGCCGTGGTGCTGCCTTGGTGCTCTCCCCATCCTCATGCCCAGTGCCCACCTCTGCCCACCTCCTGCCATCTCACAGCTACACCAGGCTGCTAGCAGAGCAGAGTGCAGCTGCAGCCTGCACCACAGACCACTTCCAGCTGTGGCCACGCATGGGATGAGAGAGCAACCACACTGTGAGACCAAGGTGTGAGGAATTCATCTCCCTCCTGTATTCTGTCACTCACAGCCCATGGAGAGTCCATCTGCTGTAGGTCACATGGGGAGAATGGACATCACCAACCCCAGCAGTCCCACAGAACAACCATTTCCTATCAAAGTCCTCACTAAGTCCTCTGCCTTGTAAAGATGCCTTGCCTCTAGTGAGCATTTTTTATTTCATTAGCAAATACTCCTAATGTGGGAAAAGCCTTTTGTCAGACTGACAGGGATTTTGCAAGCCCTGTACAATTCCCACATGTCATCGTCCCTCCTGAGGCAAGGAGACAATTCGCATTCCCTTCACATCTGGATAGAAAAACTGCCTGGAATGAAGAAGGAAAACAGTGTGGTTTTGCGATGCAGTGAACCATTTAGCTCATCCCAGCTGCACAAACCTTCCAGTTCCCCCCTCCAACGAGCCCTTTAATTCCTAGCATATACATTCTTCTTCTGCACCCATTTTTCTCCATGTACAGAACTGCTCAGGGTGTTCACTTGAGTTCAGCACTTGATTTGTATCAGTGAGTCGGCTCCAACCTCCTACTCCCCCCTGTGGCAGTTTGAAGGTGAAAAAGAAACAAAAAGCATCCTCCTAAGCCATGCAATGCATTGTCACTCTTCGTAAGACACTAACAAAGAAAAAAAAAGGATTGTCTAAAGGCCTATAAACGACTGTAAAATAAGATAGCTAATCCTGGGGAATTTTAATTTCAGCCCTCTCTACCTTATGAATGGCATGAGGAGAAAGCAAGAGATGTGGCTAGTTCATGTCTTTTAAAACTCAACCAATTTTTTTTCTTTTACAAAGTTCCTAACTCACAGAGTGAACGTTGCTTAGGACAGTTTTAGGATTTCCAAATACCTCACAAATCTTAGGTAATGAAAAAAGGCAAGCGATGAATTGTCTTTTTATCCGATGTCATAACTGAATTCTACATAATCATAAAGATTTACCATGTTATCAGGGCCAGGCTTTTCCACAAGATCTATCACAGGTAACTTCCTCAGAAGAAATGCACCACAAATAACTTCATAGATTCAAACCTCATAGAAACCCCACTGTCCGAACCGGTCAAAACAAACACCTAGGTACAGTAAAAACCTAACCTTGATTTCTATTTAAAACTCTGTCATAAAAATGTTATACATGAAATTACATGCTCAGAAACACTTGCCACTGGTGTGAGTCCTACCACCTTTATAATCTCATGTTCATTACTTAAAAGCCACTCGTCACCAAGACATTTGCTGCAACAAGGTTGTAAACTCTAGACATGGGACAACTGCTCAGCTCCCTTTCCTCAACTAGTACCTGCAGGAAATCAAAACATCTTAGAAATGTCCCCACTTCCCTGACAATGCACATTTCTTCGAGTGTGCATTTCTTGGCTCCATGTGAAAAACAGTCTGACAGAGAGTTTCCCACAGACACCAGAGGGATCAGCCCAGTAAGATGGCTTCCAGACTCACTCCGGTAGTTGCTACATTTCACACACATCCGCAGGTCAATAAGGAAGCTGCCCTGGCCGTTGTAGGTGACATCCTAGTTTCCCCATCTGCGTCAGTTGTACCGATGTATTTACACAGGTCACATACCACAGATCACGTGCTGAAGCCAGCCGAGCTGGCAGCTGAGCCAACGGGAAGCCATCTTCCTGAAAACCAAGCACTGCCTAAAAATATACATCAGCACATTGAGGCTATAGGACAGTGACACAGGGTGCTTATCAAGTTCTCCAGAGGCACTGGAGACCTCTCCAACAATCGAGCCCCTCCATTGCCTCAGGAAGGCCTGTGCAAACAGAATTGCCCATGTCACACCATACCATGCTCAGCTAAAGCAATTTGCAGAAAATGTTCTTTTAATCATCACCAAACACAAATCCTACTCTATCAGACAACACAGACAAATACATCCCATGGGATTCTCTAGAGGATTCTATTTTTCCACAGTAGCTACAATATAAACTAACAGATACTGTAGTCCTCTGCAGAGCAAATGGCATTTGTTAATTTAGGTGCCCAATCTGGTCAAGCCTTAATTAAACACTGATGCATCTCAGCCTGGGGTAAAGAAAATGCAAAACCTCAAAATTTACACTGAAAGCTCCTGAGAGAAGTAAGGTGAAAAACAAAAAATAAGATGACATGCATTTTAAAATAGGAGATCCAACTCCTTCCTGCTGATGTAAGCCATGACAGAGATGAAGGAAGTGTTCCTCCAACTGTTTTCCACAGGGTTCTTCTGAGAGGAACCTCAAAGGACTTCTGGTGAATGTTCTGAACCAGATCTGCAACCACACTTCCTCTCCAGCCAGCACCACTCACTTTTTATGAACTGTTAACCATTCATATGACAATTGTCAAAGGAGTGGTCAGTGACTCACTTTGGTCCTACACCAGTTTGACTTACCACTGCAAGAGGTCGTGAACCTCAGTCAAAACTAGAAAATAGACAACTGAGAGCCTCTTCCCTCCTTACTCATTCTTCTAAGCTGTGGAAAGGGCTACAGAAACACAGGACACAGCCAGACTGCACAGATATAGTGAATACAGATTCCTACAATGCTGAAAATATCTATGGCACTTTACTTGAATGCATTCAGATGTACTGAACCTGGGGCTTGGTAAGTAAAAAACTATTGGCTCTGTGTTACATACAATCTCTCATACAAAAAGTTTCACATGTGCTTTGAATACTCATTTTGATTATTCATCTTACAGCAATGCCGCTTTAAGACCACACGCATTCATGAAATACTCTGGTTACTTTTTAAGAATGAAGCCAAGAGCTTAAAGCAACATTCTCAGTGACTCCAGAGGTAATAAAACGTTACACATTCGAGCATAAAGAAAGTAAGTTTAAATAGCTAAGATTACAGAGAACAACAGAACACAGATTCATTAACAGCAATTACATCCAATGAGTTTGCTCTACCCATGCTGGTGAGGAGCTTTAGCTCAATGGACTCAGAACTTTCAAGTCCAAATCCTTTGATGGCCAGCAAAGCATTCCATGAAACCCCCAGATTACACTCACAGAGGATTCAATCCAGCATTTTCAAAAACTTGGACAAGGTCCACAAGTCCAGCAGTGAACATTTCTATAGGCCCTATGTCACATGCTGTGCTGTCCAGCCCGCTCATTCCGGTTCACTGTGACGAAGAGCTAACGCTGATGAGCAAATAACACCTCATTGACAAGGTGAAAAGATGTGAACCTCACTGCTTCAGTGCAGAGAGCTGAGCCATGTGACTGACCCAGTGCAACAAACAGGAGTGTGGATAGTTGACTTGACAATGTCTGGGAAATGAAGTTTTCTATTTCCTATCACCTTTGGTGATTAGTGAGCACACGTGCCTACAGGAAAGGATGAGTTAAAGTGTAGCAGTCTGCTGCAGAAGTACTTTCTGTGCCTACAGATGCATAGAATAAGTCAGCAGATGACTTCTAAGAAAGATAAATACTGGGGAACCACATCCACGACAGGATAAATCTCCTTATTTATATGTTGTATTTCTGAGCTAGCAGAGTAAGCCTTGCCTGGAATCTGCATTTTAAGCAAAAGCTTACTAACACAGCTTTAACGAGACCTCTCCAGATTTTGAGATATATTTGTTACAGTTCTTAAGAAATATTTTGGTGAGCATTTTGGGAAAGAAACTAATTGGCGTAGGAAGCCCGAGGCCGGCCAGAAATGCCCAAAGTTAGCTTCAAGCCAATAGTGACGATAAACAGCCCAAGGTCCAGATGTCCTTATATGGCAAGACTTCCTATAAGACTGACAGTCCTGTATGTGCATTGCGTATGGTTCTTGGATCACACTCACATTCCTCGGGTATGTTTCTCTGGGAGCTTTTGATTTCCGCTTTGAGGGCTGGCTCAGACCTCCAATTGCTCTTATAAAAAAATATCTGTGACTGAAAGTTGAAAATGTGCAAGATTCTTTCTTTAAGTACACAAACACTCCAAGTCTAGCCGCTTTCCTGTAGTCTTGCCAGGTTTTCAGTATGTCTGATACCTGATCAAGTGACTTTTTGGGGGGAAGGAGAAAAAAAAAAGAGAAGGAAAAACACGGGAGAGGAATGCAGAGTATCCACACCTGTACCTTTTACAAGGCTTCACCAAAGGGACTGCACCAACGGGAGCTGATGCAGACACACACATACCGTATATAGCTGTGTAAACACATCTGCAAGGCCGTGGAGTGAATTCCTAATTTCAGCAGAAAAAATATACTATCTTAAAGGCATGTGCTGTATAAACACCTGCACGGAAGCCAAAAGGAGTGCAGTTTAGCAGTTTTACGCATCAATGGCAAATGTCCTTCTCCATCTGGTGGCACACTGTCACACACAAAGAAGACAGGCTAACAACAAATGGGACTCTGAAGGAAGCACTTCTATTCAGGTTCTCCTGCCCTGCACACACACATGCACAGACAGGGCACATGGTGAGTCACAGCCAACAGCACAGGAACCAAATGACCAAACACCAAGCCTGGAGGGCTCCAACTCACCCCGCACCTTTGGCTGGTACACACTGTGACTCGGGGCTAATTCCCAGCTAATTCCCAGGCAGTGCAAGGCCTGCACTAGGCCTGCAGCCCAAACGCCTGTGTAAGCCTTTTTTTCTCAGGGCAGCAAGGATGGGACTTGCTGTACTTGGCCTGCAGTACGAGGACTTAGGACAGATTTATCCTTTAATTTTGGATTTCCTGGCTTTCTGGTGGTTTGTTACTTTTAAACATACTTTTTCTGTCAGTGAGATTCTTAGGTTTTGTTTAATAAAATTGATTCTCTGAAAAAGCCTCTTACATGGAAAGTTATAAAACACGTCTGGAGCCTCTCTGCCTCTGATGTTCCCCTACCATATTTAGGCATTTAAAAAAGGCATTCTGTTTACCTGGTTACATTTGCATTTTGGTATGCATGTCATACATAGTTTAGTACACATATTATTTACCCAGCGCTGGGGCCATCAGAGTCCTTCAAGCAAACAGATTTCGGGAGGCCTCATGTTTGGGAACGTATATTATTTACCATAACTGTTCCTCCACGGTTTCTTGTCTTTCAGAGCCAATCTCATTTCTTTTTATGGAGAATTTCAAGTAGAAACAATGACATCCAAATGACTTTAGCAGCCAAAGCACAGGCCTGGCAGAACAGAAGTATAGTTGTACAATACATTTCAGCCTGCTGGGGTTCTCCATGTTGTGGTTTTTTTTTCCTCATGAATATGGTGCACATAAACTTCACTACTGTAGTGTCGGTATGCAAATATAGTACAGAAGGATGGAAAGAAGCAGGATATGGCAGCGGGGTTACATACAATGATGGGATCTTTCAAGATACCCATTCAGTTTCAATTGCCTAATGAGATGCATTAGGGCAGCCTCCCTCATTAAGCACTGACATACTCCTACAGGTCAAAAGCCAAAACGCAGGCATTCCTTGTGCTAAAGCTGAGGTCAAACAGCATGACATCACCGAATATTCAAATGGCACAAGGGGAGATGGGGGAAGACTGATCCTTTGGGTTAAAAATAGAAAGAAGCAGTTATCTGTAACGATTTAGTCCAAACCACAGGTTTGGGACTCCAACACAAGCAGACCGCAGCATTTGGGTTTGCGCTGCACACAGTGGCATACTGATCCATTCCCTTGTCTGAGCAGGACAGATCCCAGGAAGACGAGGGCGAGAGGATGTGCCGGGGAATGACAGCTGCAGGAGGGCAGCTGCTCCCCCTTACAGCCGCTTCTTCCACTCTGCAGCCTCCACTCGCCGTGCCAAGTATTTCAGAGTAAATAGGCACTCTCTCTATTCATAGAGAGCATCTATTAGGGCAGGAACACGTTACAAATACTCAGTATGATTCAGTAGGACACAGCGGCAATTTATATCCTGCCGTGTAATTATACCTTTTTTGGTCGCGCAAAACGCTCGCTGTACGGCCGGCCCGCGGGCAAGCCGCGTTGGGGGCCGACACCGGCGGGCCCCCACCCGTCCCGGAGCACCGCGGCCGGGGACGAGGGGAGGGAGGGGAGTGAAGCATTCTCCGGGCCACCCCTAGCAACCGGCCCCGGCCCGCGGGCCTCCAGCACGGCCCGGGACGGCCCTGGACGCGGCTCGTGAGAGGCGAACACGGGGGGGAAAAAAAAAGAAAAAAAAAAAAAAGAAAGGGGAAAAAGAGGCGCAGGGGTGCCTCGGGCCGGGGGGGCGGGCGAAGGAATGCGGAGCCAGGGGTCAGGGCCGCTCCGAGGCGGCGGCGGCGGCCGCGCGGGGCGGGGCGGGCGGGCGGCGCGGCGCGCAGGAATGCGCGGAATGTCGCTGTTTGTCCGCGGCCCCATTCAGCCCATTGGCGAAGCCGCGCCGCCGCCGCCTATAAAGGGGCGCTCGGCCCGAAGCTCGGCAGTCACGCAGCACTCTCCCGCCGGGCTCAGAAGCAGCAAAGCGGAGCAGAGCAGCCACCGCCAGCCCAGCCCGAATCCGGACAGCGTCGCACCGCGCTGCTGAAAGAAGCCTCAGCGACAGACGCTGCACCTCGTCCCGTCTCATCGCACAGCAGCCCCAGGATGTCCCCCGCCAGCCTCGCCGTCGCCCTGCTGCTCGCCCTCCTCGGCCCGGTAAGTGCTCCTGCCGCTCGCCCCGCTCCCTCCCCGTTGGCCCGGCCCTGCGGCGCGACTGACGGCCTCTCTCCTCCGTCTCTCCGCTCAGGAGGTGCGAGGCCAGGAGTGCAGCGGGCAGTGCCAGTGCGGCGCGGGGCCCGGCCCCAGCTGCCCCGCCGGCGTCTCCCTGGTGCTCGATGGCTGCGGCTGCTGCCGCGTCTGCGCCAAGCAGCTGGGCGAGCTGTGCACCGAGCGCGACCCCTGCGACCACCACAAAGGGCTCTTCTGCGACTTCGGCTCCCCCGCCAACCGCCGCATCGGCGTCTGCACCGGTGAGTGGGGCCGCCGGGGACGCAGGCGGCGGGGAGGGGGTCCCGGCGGCCGGGACGGTGTGTGACCGCCCGCCTCCTGCCTTCCCTCGCAGCTCGGGACGGAGCGCCCTGCGTCTTCTCCGGCATGGTGTACCGGAGCGGCGAGTCCTTCCGGAGCAGCTGCAAGTACAAGTGCACCTGCCTGGACGGCGCGGTGGGCTGCGTGCCTCTCTGCAGCATGGACGTCCGCCTGCCCAGCCCCGACTGCCCCTACCCGCGGCGAGTGAAGCTCCCCGGGAAGTGCTGCGAGGAGTGGGTCTGCGACGAGGCCAAGGAGCAGACGGCTGTGGGACCCGCGCTGGCCGGTGAGTGGGCATCGCGCTTCGAGTGACAGCCTGAGGGGAAGGGACGTCTGTGTGGGAGATGATGTGTATCTGCTCCAGCAGCTGGAGCCCAGAAGTGAGTGGGGTCGTTTGTCAGGTGGCTGCCTGAACTTCTCTGGGAACGTTCAGCAGGGTATGATTTCAGATGGTCGGCTCACCCTGGTTGTCTGTGTCCCCTGCAGCCTACAGACTGGAAGACACTTACGGCCCAGACCCCACTATGATGCGTGCCAACTGCCTGGTGCAGACTACTGAGTGGAGTGCTTGCTCCAAGACCTGTGGCATGGGCATTTCGACCAGGGTCACCAACGATAATGCTTTCTGCAGACTGGAGAAGCAGAGCAGACTGTGCATGGTCAGACCTTGTGAAGCTGACCTGGAGGAGAACATCAAGGTAAAGAGTTATCTTGAATGAATGATCTTCTAGGATGGTTCTGTTTCCTGGCAGAAATTATTACTGAAAAATGTAGAGTTCTGATAGTAAGTTTTGAGTGCTTGAAATTTGAGTTTTGCTCCAGAAGTGAATAATCTACAACTAAATACTTGTAATACTTACTTGCACATTATGGCACTACATAAAGCAACTGTCTATTGAAAATACAGTTAGTAGTGCATCCGCCTGCTCTTAACGTGCAAGCTTAGTGCCATATCAAAGCATACCTTCTAAACATGTTGTATTCACTTGCATCCTAACAGAAAGGCAAAAAGTGCATTCGCACCCCAAAAATCTCCAAGCCCATCAAGTTTGAGCTGTCTGGCTGCACCAGCGTGAAGATGTACAGAGCTAAGTTCTGTGGTGTCTGCACTGATGGGCGCTGCTGCACACCCCACAGAACAGCCACCCTCCCTGTGGAGTTCAAGTGCCCCGATGGAGAGATCATGAAAAGGAAAATGATGTTCATCAAGACCTGTGCTTGCCACTACAACTGCCCTGGAGACAATGACATCTTTGAGTCTCTGTACTACAGGAAGATGTATGGAGACATGGCATAAAGCCAGGAGGAGCCGCTAACTAGATTCTCAACTTGAACTGATTTGCATCTCATTTTGTAAACATGATTCAATAGCACAAGGTATTTAAATCAGTTTGTTTTTTTTTTTTTAATTTCAACAAACTGCTCCATGTGACTTAAGACAATTTGTCTACTGACCCCAGACAGTGGTTTGAAGAAGGTAAAATGGACTGTGGAACCACAACAAGACACAGCTTCAGAACAGTGCTGTTCATGAGGTGGTGTGAAGGGGTTAAGGGAAATGCACGGGAAAGGCAGACTTACGTGAATGTTCCCTTAATGTGGT
Organism: Centrocercus urophasianus; assembly: GCF_019232065.1. Classification (NCBI taxonomy): domain Eukaryota; kingdom Metazoa; phylum Chordata; class Aves; order Galliformes; family Phasianidae; genus Centrocercus; species Centrocercus urophasianus. The sequence continues at coordinate 47,321,338 of NW_024884142.1, read as the reverse complement.
ACAGTGTTTTCTTCATCTAGTAGTGCAATTGAGAAGGAGACCATAAGCATGTTTGCTGACACAGGTATAAGTGACAGCAACAGCTGGAATGCAAACCCTCACCCAGAAAAGTGCGAAGCAGAAGGTGTTCTGTTTAGTCAGGACCGTAATGTTTCAGCTCTGACACTCTGATTCACATGGCTTGGTCAGCAAGAATCAGAATCGTGTCTATTTGACTGGACAGCTTGTGGCAGTTAGGATACCTGCAACAAGCTACTTTTTATTAATATTGTAAATACTGTGTATATATATTTGTACAGTTATCTAAATTAATTTAAGTTTTGTGCCTATGTGTAATGCTTTGATATTTCAATGATAGCCTTCTTCTTTGGAACAAGATAGGTAGGATCTGAAGCTCGTCTGACAATGCATTCAAAGTATGAAATGGATACTTTAGTGGAAACTGCTCAGAGTGAAATGATGAGTGGAGTCTGAGATGGAGAGTGTTAGCCTTGAGATGCCTGTATCCATACAAAGCACTCGACTGTCTGGCAAAATGCATCTACCTCCACTTTATTGATCAAGTGGCTTTAAGAAAAACGACTCTTCTGTAGCTAATCAATCTTTCCACTTGAGCATTTGTTTCTTTCTTTGACTATGGCTCTTTTGGACAGTTTATTTGTTGAGAAGTATGACCAAAAGTTACATGTTTGCACCTTTTTAGTTGAAAATAAAGTATTTATATTTTTTATATAAATGGCTTGACATCTCATTTATTTTCACTGTTATGAATTTCTCAATGAGCTTTGTTTTGCACGAGGTAAAAAAAAAAAGTGATGTAAGTTTTCCTTCTCCAGAAACATACTCAGGAACAATCAATTATCTTATAGTCTCTTGGTCTGTAGATAATGACTCAGCTGTGCTATACTACTCTGAATTTGAACGGAGGACAGGGCCAGGTCAGTTCTGCCAAGCCAAGTATTACATTAGAATGAGCAACAGGTTCCTTAAGCATCATGTAGTGCTTTTAAAATGAGCCAGCTAATCACTGTAGTATACAACCCCACTATAATAATCCATGCAACGTGCTTAATCTTATTGTGGTGTTTCATTGGATATGACTTCATCTTTAGCCACAGATAATTCAAAAACTGACCTGAATCAAATCCAGAAATCCAAATCTGGTAGAATTCTCTGTTAGGAGTTAATGAGCTATGCCATGCAAGTTGTAGAGTAATATGGATTGGAAGGGATTTCCTAAGATATTCTGATTTAAACTTCATGCAAAGTAATGCTGACTTGTGTATGTTTCTACCCAAGTTAAGACCTTGCTATGTTTTGGTAGATAAAGTACTGAACTAAAATGCAGAATAACTGGATTATCTTCCTTCTTAATGGCTGAGGGCAAATCATTTTAGCTGCCAGTTTGTTCTGTAAAACATCTTTTGATTCAAACTCTTGCAGGCCAGCAGATTGGAAATGTTGTGAGATCTGCACATTTTGATGATGGTCCAAGCTTAAGAAAAAATTGGAAGGACAGTTGAGACTCTTTAGTTCTATGCTAGGTCCTACATTTAGTAACAGACTTTGCTCCTTTATTAAGACTAGGGGATTCTTTGAATTTAAAATTAACCTTTGCACTAGAAGCATTAGTTTTTGTTTTCAGAAAAAACACATGCTCCCCCAACAAGAATCCTTTTCAGGCAAACAAGTTCAATCTGGAATTTCCTGGTGGTGAAAGAATGTTAGCTTACAAAAATGTCCATCCTTCTTGAGAACCTTCCAAGTCCATTGATTTCAGCTAGCATTAGCAGCAAATCGGTATAACACCAGCTTTGACTAGTGATGGACAACAGGGTTCTAACTAATAGGAAGTCAACATGAGTCTTTTCCAGTGGTCTTGCCAAACTGCATACAGCCACAGAAACATTTCCCCTTCCTCTCAAAAATATGAGGAATTCTGGCATGAGGAAGTGGCCTTCTGTGTTCTGTAAGAAATAGTTTTGGGTAGCCCCTGGCTCTTACACACCCTGAGACTCCATCACTTCTTTTTTCTCCTTTTTTTTTTTTTTTTTTTTTTTTTTTTGCAGGTTATGAATGCCATGCAGCCATTCAGTTCACCCTGGAAACACTTCAAACATTCATACAACCACAAGGATTGGGTGTCCAACTGCTACTGTTTCTCCACCTCCAAATATTAAGAGTCTGGTTCCAGCAGGGACAGGACATTCACAGACTTCATTCATAGCTACCATTATAGAAGCTCTCAGTATCAGAGGAACAAAAAGAAGCACAATAGATCTGGCAGGTTGGGATTAACGCCCTTATGATGATGCTCAAGCCTATTGATTAAAAACTTAAGCTGTGTTTTTTGAAAGTGGGCAAAACTGATATTGAGCGTTATAATGAACGATCATTTCATATAACATCATCCTCTTGCATCTCATAACTAGCTCATGAGATCCATTCAGGTTTTGCTTCTAATGCAGGGGCTTTATCACAGACCACAAGCTGCATAGCACAGTGGCATCCCCTGCCACTGCCCACCAGCTGTGTCTGGCATATGAGGCTGCAGGACTGGCAAGAGGCAGGGACACTGCTTCAGGAAGGGCCACCACTTAACTCAAGGCACCCACAAAGGGGCACCCCTAAAGCAGTTTAGAACTGTGATCTCTGTTTGGTAATGCAGGTGCATCTGCTTTGCCCACCCTCTGACAAACTACCACACAGCCGTGTAGGCCAGAGGAAAAGTAGGAAGAGACCTCCTGCTAGAATATTTTAACTGTGCTTTGCTCTTATCACTGTGAATTAAAGTAAGGAAGTATGTTGTGTATACAAATGTATTAGGCAAGTTGTTACTCTCCCCTGAACATATCAAGGGCTGTACATTTCAACTACCTCTGGAACATAATGATTTCAAGTCCTTTTCCAAGCACATTATGTAGTCTCCTGCCAGAAGCATGCGTTTTACACATTTCACAGGCATGAGACTTGTGAAGGTTTTTACCTCTGAAGGTAAAGAAATTTAAATAATTTCCTTTAAGATCTCCTGGAGGTGTAGGCATGAATCACGCTGCATGTACAAATTTTGTTCAAAGATATCCTGGGAAAAAGGAGCCCTTGTGTGGAATTTATGGCATCTTTAATAATGGTTAAAATGTGGGTTTTTCAGCCATAAAAGTGTTTCCTGATTTCATTCTTCGTGCCCATGATATATGGATGCAAGAGTAAAAACTTGACTTCAAAAATCACAAGCCACTTTTACATGGGATAGAATGTTGGTTCACATTCCTTCCAGAATACCTTGTTTGGGCAGTTTGCTTTTGGATGTTTGAGTTTGCATCCTCAGAAAATTCTGTGATGTGGGTTTGCTGCTGCACTTTAAAAATACCTCATTCATATATGAAGGTATGTTCAATCAAAGGACTGTCTCCTTAAAATGAATCTCCAACAATACCAATAATACAGTACATAAAGCACCACTGTAAAGTCAATGCTTATTAAATAAGTGATACTGAATTAATCACTAAACAGGAATTCAAGGCGGCTAGAGCTCAGAGTATCAAATCATTTTTGAAATAGCTCTAAGCCATCATATTTTAGAGTTTTGTCCCATAACACATTTGCATGGATTTGCAGCTCAGCTTTCTAACACAATACAGATGTGAAAAACAGGCATGAATTATATCCCTTTCATATGAAATAAGCTTTACTGTCCAGATGGAAATTTGTCAGATTCCTCTGAGCTAAGAAACATCCAAAAGACACTAGTTAAGAAACACTTTAAGAATGATCTACTTCTAGTGATCCATAACCACTTGGGAACAAATAAGTCTTTGAACAGTATCCAACTGTTTGTCTCACAAAGTTGGAGACTCAGCTGAGAAAACCGACTTTTGGGCACATCTCTAGCAATAGCATACTCTATATCATTTGTGTTTTTTTCATGTAGCACAGATTTTTCAGACATTGCACTTGAAGAATGTACTATTACACTGAAAAGGACATTAAATGTAAGAAGGCACAGTAATATTCTTACCCAAACATGTAATAACTCAACCATTCTGACTTTGCATCCTACCACCAAAAACACTGCTTAAATGTGGCTTTAACTGATATTATACTATGCCTGCATATGGAAGTAGTTAGCAAGGAGAAGTTGGGATGAAATACCAGTATCAGGCTTTGCCCAAAACCCAAGAAGAATCTGAGAGAGGAAGTAGCTCAGTTAACTTATTTTTCCTCTCATTTTCCACTTCTTTCCTCCCTGCAGTTCCTTTGATTCATGCCCATAAATGGACATACCAAAAACCACCACATTCTCACAGTGTTTTTCAGCCTGAGTGGAACCAGGAAATGCCAGGAATTTCTTCAGAGAACCTGCTCCCTAACAGTGCTAAAACCTTCAACACATTTGGAGTTTGAATGCAGTTTAGAAACATGACTAAGGTCCCATCTCCACTGCACAACCCAGAACTGCTCCTGCGTGGAGAGACAACAGCTTGTAGTCACTGCTGCCAGCCCTGGCTGCCTCAGCTCTTCTCCATTCTCATCTGAGCCCATTCCCCCTAAGCAGCAAACCAGGTGCACTTCTGGGAAGACCCCCCAGAAACCTCAGGCTGTGTATTGTGACAGCATTCCTCAGCTACTATGCATTATTGAGGCAGTGCCAAATGCGTTCGCTTAACGGCAAGTAAATCCAAGCCTAACAGTGGCAGTGTTTATGCAGAGAGGAGCAGCCTCGCAAGCTGGACCAGCAGGTTGCTAACATAGCACTGCAGGCTAAACACAGCCCAGTGGTGCCTCCATTCATTGCCTGGACGTATTAATTGGGCCACTGAAAGAGACACACAATCCAAAATGTTTGTTGCTGTGAATTAGTCCTATTAAAAGCAGATATTTAACAGTTTTCAGCAGCTACAAAATATGTTTCCCTACTTCTGAGCTGAATGCTGAGAACAAGCTGCTCAGCTGTTTTTCAGGATTTCAGTCTAATTTAAGCTAACTGAGATAGCTGCATGTGCAGTGCTTCAGACCAACTCTTGCCCAAAGTCCCCGTGTTGGAGAGGTTCCAGGAATTGCACTGGGCTGAGTGTCTAAGAAGGATCCCTGCAGGGCATGAACTGGCACTCTGGCTTTGCTGGGCAATAAGCACCTGCAGGAGCACAAATTACACAACAAAGCCTTCTGTAAACAGCTATAAGTATAACCAACAAGACAAGTGATAAGTCACTGCTTCTAGTGAATGAATGTGATAGACTCTCATTCAAAACACATCCAAAGTTCAAGCTTTAGATAACAACACTTCTAAGAAGGTACTAAATATGATCTTAATGCACTATGATGTGTGCTATGCTGTTAATTATGCTGTATTTCTTAAATCATACAATAATAATAAGTATATATTCTTAAGAAAAAAAAAAAAATATATATATATATATATCAGATAGCCTTGAAGGGGAACATCGTGGGCTCTGTGAGTTAGAACAGAATAATAGAATCATTAAGATTGGAAAAGACCACTAAGATCATCTGGTCCAACTGTCAGCCCGTCACAACCGCACCCACTAACCAGATCCTTTGGTGCCACATCTACTCTCAGCAGGAAGAAGAAGCATGGAAAGGAATAAAAGTACTGGTTTTGCTGAGAACAGATTGATTTTCACAAATTCCAAATTTCTGTAAGGTCAGTATTACAGTTCACCAGCTTCAGTGGAAATGAATCTTGGTTTTCACTTAATAACACTAATGCAAGAGGGGAAACGTGCAGAACAATGGAAGTATGTAAAATTCTCATTTGTCGTTTTCCATTTACACCTCTTGTGCTTATTCTACGCTTGTTCCAAGTCAAAAAGTCCAAGGTCAGTAAGGTGATGAAGCCTCTGAAATCCTGTGTGATAGAGTTAACAAAGAAGGACAGCTCATTGGAAATTACCATGAGCTCCTCTCAATAGATTTCCCTTCAACACTGTAGCTATAGTTGTTGCCCAGCTGAGAGGACATAACCAGATCAGGATTTTCCTCTGTGTGCAACTCCAAAACTTTTTGTAAGATGGCATATATGTTTCCTTCCATTCATGGCTCCTTCCAGCCACAGCTCCACAGACTCAGACAATAAGTAGTCCTACTGGAAAGATCTCCATAGACCAGAACAGTCAGTGATCTCAAATGGATCCCAGCATTGTCAATGCTTGCAAGAAACTTGGCATCAGTGTTGCAAGGCAGGGAAGCACTAAGTTTGCACTCTGTTATATGCTCATCATTGCTGTTCATGCGTAAGCTTCATTGCCATTTGTCATGCTTTATGATTTTGGTTATCAGTATTCCACACCATAATATCATGTAATGCACTGGGGGTTTGACTGCTGATGCTCAAGTTCCAGGTGCCTGTCCAAAGGAGAAGAACAACATTTCCCCAGGGAGCTTTGCAGTCAGCATGGAGATATAACTCCTGGCAAGGTCACCTGAAGCTCTCTTCTTTGCCTGCTCTTCTCTGTCTGCTGTTCTTCATCTGCTCAACTGGACTGCACTTCTCACCTCAGGTGATATGACAAGGGGAAATGGTTTCAAACTAAAGGAGGGGAGATTTAGACTGAATATAAGGAAGAAGATTTTTACAGTAGGGGTGGTGAGGCACTGGAGCAGGTTGCCAAGAGAAGTGATGGATGTCCCGTCCCTAGAGACACTCGAGGTCAGGATGGATTGGGCTCTGAGCAACCAGATCTAGATGCAGGTGTCCCTGTTCATTGCAGGGGAGTTGGACTAGGTGACCTTTAAATATCCCTTTCAACTCAAACGAGTCCGTGTTTCTCTGATTTGTGCTCTGGTGCCTGCATTTTATCTGGCTGCTTCTCACAAACGAGAAGAAGGAAAAAGTCAGTCTGACATTTAATTCACTAGTGCATTTTTAAATACATATATATACACACACATACGTACACATAGTTGGTTTTTTGTTTGCTTGTTTTTTCTGAGGCAAATTCAGATCTCCATTTTAAGCTATTAATAGCAGATGTCGGAAGCACGGCGATACCGCCTAATGCTCAGCCCAGCCAGCACTTGATGCCCTGCCCGACGCCTTTCAGACCAGCAGCTCCGCAGCAGGGCGCACAACCCCGAGCGGTGCTCAAGGGCCGCTCGGCGCCTCCTTCTGCCCAGCTCTGCTGTAAAGTTCCTCTTCCCGGCATCACACCGACACCGCGTGGCGGCTCGGCCACACGCTGGTTGCTTTCTGAAGGCTTTGCCTCCGCGCTGCTGCAGGTAAACGAGCGCAGTTTCGTTTTCCGTTTGAAACAATTCCTGTCTTGTTGAGGGTGGCATGAGATAAGTGTAGACTTGTTTGGCATAGAGGGGATCGTTTCTGTATTTCCATAAAGCGATGAAATAATAGCTGCATGCACAGTGCATTATTTAGACGTTTACTTATACACCCTGTATACCAATATAATCTGTATTAAATACGTCCAAAATAATAATAGTTTTTAAAAGCACTCCGTTAAGTATTGTGTGAAAGCAGCTGCAGGTTGTAGCATGAGGCCTCTCTAATTGTCTGTCCACAGCTTTGGGCTGTAGCAGGAGCCACATGCAGACCCCCCCTGTACACTGACTTTCCCAGCTTCCCAAGAGAGTCTGGATCACCGTAGCATAGAATCATAGAATCATGAAGGTTGGAAAGGACTGCTGAGATCATCTAGCCCAACCATCAATCCATCCCCACTGTGCCCACTGCGCCACATCCCTTAGTGTGACACCCACCCTTTTCTTGGACACCTGCAGGGACATGACTCCACCACCTCCCTGAGCAGTCTGTTACAGTGCCTCACCACTCTTTCTAAGAACAAATGTTTTCAACCTGAACCTCCCCTTGGTGAAAATTAATGCCATTCTCACTCGTCCTATCACTGTCATCTAGGAGAAGAGGGCAATGCTTACCTCGCCCCAACCTCCTTTCAGGTTGTTGTAGAGAGCTATAAGGTCTCCCCTGAGCCTCCTCTTCTTCAAATGCCACAATATCTGCATGCTGCAATACATCCAGCAGCAGGTGTCCAGAAAAATAATCTGGAAGAGAGATGTATTTATTAAAGGCAATAATAAAGGAAAATATATTTTAAGTGTTTTGCATTTTGTCTTCACACCTCTTAGAAACTCATTAATCCACATAAGACCAAGAATTGGGATGAGCAGGACTCACTTCTCCTTAGGCGGGTACAGCTTCACACATGGGCATCAGGGATCTGTTAGCAACCATGTAATTGCCTCATGTAATTACACCTCTTTTTCCAGCTGACTAATTAGGTTACAACAAGCTTTTGCATTAAATTGTTGAAAGGAAAACTCATATCCCTGCTGATTTCTTCTACATGCATAGACAATGAGTCGTGTCCGTTTTGTGTAGGTTTGGGCTGATGAATGGGATCTTGAGTCTGATGCTCTGGGTCTAACCAAACCCAGTGTAAAAAAAACCTCTGTTCCAGCTCCTTAGTTAAGACCCACTTCTACTAAATGGATTTGGGTGTACAAATGGCCAAGAGGACCACAGTGCGTAAGTACTGCCCCCAAGTTGCTGCTTGGAGAACTCAGATTAGGTAAATATTTCTTTATGTAGTTTGCTTTTATACAGAAAGTTCAGTATAACCTTTTTTCCCATTAAAGGTGGAGTCTCAGTCAAACAAGCCTAAGGACATTTTCAAGTTAACTTCTTTCTCTAACACTGTATTCCCCTAGTAAATACTTTATGTTCTAATTCTGCCTTAGCAGAGAAGCTCCAGCTGATTTCAGGTTGGCTTTGACATTCTTATCTCCCAACAAAACCTTTGCCTATATGTAAAGTGTCACCTCTTACACCATCAAAATCTGTTATATCTGAAGTGTCAGAGAAAACAAACTTCCAAAACAAGGGCTAAAATAAATGCATATTCTGTTTTTAAGGGTAAGGTTTTAGGAAGGTCTTTGCCATCTACCAATTCCCCACCATCTAGCTTGTTATTAATAATGGGAAATATTTCCTTTTTCCATATCTGTCAAACCTTTTGAGACAATCCTTTTTAAACTTTTTAATAACAATCTTCTGGCTGTTTTCTTCTTTTATAAAAATACACGTGATTGTTTGCAGTTAGTAAAGCCAATCCCCTCCAACTCTCACCACGCTGCCCTGAGGCCCTTTTAGTAATGGAACTACGATTTTTGTGCTTCAGTTATCACCCTGCAGGGTCTCACCCCCCTCTCAAGGGTAACCTGCACATCTTCCCTTCCTCTCAAATGGCCACATTTCCTTGCTAAACCACCAAAAGCACAACATTTACTTCTCTAGCACAGGTATCTTTATGCTTTTCTGTTCACCTATAAGTTCAGTTCACATGTCCACACTGGCTAGAGGATGTTCCTTAATTACAGTAGTCTTGCTCTTAAGACATTAATTTCCTTTTGCTTTTTTATGTTTGCTTGTTTGCTTGCTTGCTTTGCTGTTTGTTTATGTTAGTATCACAGTTTTGGGCTTTCAAACACTCCAGAACAAAGGAGTGTTTTAGTTGGCCAAGCCTTACTCACTTGCCTGTCCCTTTTCACAGCCTACAGGTAACATACAGATCCAAGATTTAGGCTCTAGACATCTAGCTCTCCTGACTCAAATACACACAGGACTGACTCCCTATCATTCGAATGTCCAGTACTCACTCCAGACATGTGGCAACACTGTGCCTGCTTATCAGCATCTAAGTCCTATTCTCATCATCTGCAAAGGCTTTTGTCTGAGCAAAACTGGACTGTAGCAAATGTAATCACAGAAGCATATACATTTTTTTGTGATTTTTATTTACTCTGATTTTAAACTCCACAAGCTTCTTCCTTGTAGGTAGGTCTTGAAACACCATCGTTGCTTTCCAAAGGATTCATGTAGCTTGTTGCAGGAATCTCCACATTTTCAGTGTTCAAGGTTCTACACACAAGGAGCTACATGTATTGAATATAAGTTTCATCAGATAGTGAAACTATATGGCTGTCACAAATCGTTTCTCCAGAGTTAAAGCTATCTTAGCTCTCTGATGACAAGTCTATAGAGATTGAACATCGTTTGAACAGACATTTCGAACTCAGAGCCACATGGTGCAGAGGTCTAACAACTGCTGCCTTCTTCCTCAAGGTCCTTTTTGATCTTTCAAACTCTGTTTGCCTCACCCTGAGAACACTGAGAATATGCCAGCTGGCCCAGCCCTGCTAGAAGTCTCCACTCCTCCATGTCAACAGTGATTCAGTCCTAGTCCTAAGCCCTGCAACCTGACATCTGCAGCCAAATTTGTTGACTTAGCTTACAGTATTTACCTCCCAATCCATTAGCTAAGTTTCCTCTGAAGTAATGAATGTTTGTTGTCATGCCACCATCCACCTCTCCAGATTGATCCCAAATATTTTGGCTTGCAGTGTTCTGATTTTGCAGTATACAGGGACAAGGGGCATGGGGTCTTTCTTTACTTGTTTTTTCTTTTTTTTTTCCTTTTTTTTCTTTGCAGGAAGCTATGGGCAGCCTTGTTCATACTATGTGAACTCAAAGTTTACATCAATTTCTTTAAGATATACCAACAACAACTACAGTACCCAATGATAAGAGTTGATACAGATTAATAGGCGTTTCTGCCCTGTTTGAAGCCAACATTAGGATTTAACAACACAGCTTTAAGTGATTTGAGATCATTTGTACAGGGAAAGAAAACCATTACCATCTGTAGTATAATTAGTTCCACTGCTATATCTGATGCACAGTATGTACAGTACAGTACACCCTTCCTCAGTCTATTTAGCATAAGCTGCCAAGAGTATTTTGGATTCTTCGGACCCCAGTAATTTAGTCTTGCCAATGCTCTCATCTCTAAAACTTGTAGTAGGAGTGTTAGCTAATTACAAGAATGTGAAGAATTTCACAAAAATCTAAGAAAAGTCCATTATTTTCCAAGTGGTTTGCTTGGATTTCTATAGTCCTGGAGCCATATTTCTTTAGAACACGTACACTGACTGAAACAGATCTTTACTTCACATCAGACCAGGAGAGGGGCAGCTACCAGCAAGTGCAGCTGCATTCACTTTTATCCAGAGTCAAATGCATTCATAAGTGATTATTAAACTTCACAACTTCCTTAAACCATGTATTTATTTTGAATAGCAGAACCTAGTGTACATGATTACTTTCTCCAGAGTAAAGCAGCTAATTACAGTTTTCACCTAGTAGAAGATCAGTAACAAAGAGTATAATTAAGTTTTGGCAGTGGACTGTGCCACCTTATACAGCCAGCAGGTACAGGATTTGAAAGTGAATTTGTTATCATTGGGCAGTGTGCTCTCTACCACCTAGAAATCCAGAGTTTTGATACAGATTTTGGATGCCCTGCAAAGCTAAGGCTTCCAGCACACAGAGATGGGAAGAGACCCAAACAATTTCTCTTTCAATCTGCAGATGGGAGACTGGTTTGAAGTACGGCTTTGACAGGGAACAGTGAGGGCAGAGCCTCACGTGTGCTATGGACACAATCAAAGGCACTTCAGCTGCCTCCTGAATGGGCAGATCATTCAGGAGCTTTGGGGGTGACTCAGTTTTCCATCCTACTGCATTTGTTGCATTTGAGCAGAGAAACTAAAAATAAAAATGACTAAATCTGCAATAAATGGCAACAAATTTAACACATGTTGTGGTGGAGAAGGAATATGATAATTTGCAATGGCATCCTTTAAATTCTGTTTCGAGGCTTCCATAATTATTCTGAGTTTGTCCATGGTCTCCATGGCAGCCTTTTCTGTAGGCTGGCATGGTGACTCATGGCAGTTCAGTGAGGAACTCCTTCCCAAAGGAGCCTGAGTCATAGAATGCCAGACCTGCACTGGTTTCCTGTCATACAGAGGTTCCTGAGCTATGATGGAGACAAACCACACATGACACACAAGCGACCTCAGTGTGGTGCTCCCAGACAGCTGGATGTGGCTGCAGGGTGTATGAGGGTGAGCAGGAGATGCTGCTGCTGCTGCCACTAGCAATGATGGTATCTAAACAAAAACATTTGGGAACTTCTAAGTCATTGGGTTCACATTCTGACCTTCAATTCCTCAGAAGGGCAAAAACAGTTTTCCACAGCACAGCAGTAAAAGAGCTGAATTTGCCCCAGGATGGCTTCCTGACCTCATTAGTGATATAGTTGTGGGCATGGCACTATAGCAGCTGCCCAGTCACCTTTGCCATAAAAGAAATCTCTCAGCATGGCCACCCCAAGCACCCTCAGTGTGGTAGGTTGAATAGTAGCTCATATGGTGTAGGGGAACTAGTAGGTCACAGCTCAAACTGATGATGGAGCACATGTTGAAGGGGTGGCTGACCCAGGGAGCACAGGCAAATCGTTTGCACCTGTGTTCCCCACCTGACCAGAAGGGGTGGACCCAGGATGGAGCTGCCCTCTGCTCATATAAGAAGCAGCCACGGAGAGGAGACTATGGATTGGACTGAGGCTACTTCTAAGGAGGGGTGCTGCATAGTTAGAGAGCCCTTTCACCAGGTGGGTAAGGTCTGTTTTTCTTTCTGTCATGCCTATCAGCCTGCTTATGAATAATTTGCCTGGTATTGCTAAGAATGCATCAGAAATGATTTTGCTTCTTTGTGAGCAGAGTATACCGGCAACAGGCATTTTTAATCTTGAGGTTTGTTATAGAGCTTGGAAGAAGGGAGGCCAGAAAAGGCTACTTTCATCCCAGTTGCAAACCCTAATCAAAATGCCACTGATTTAGGCTTTTTTTGCTCTTCCTTTTTGTCTCCTACCTTTCATTTTCCAGAAAAATGAGAAGTGTGCTCCTATGCAGCAGAAGGGTAGCTCCTTCTACCCTGGTTTATAACTGTGTATTTTAAAGGTTGATCTTGTACTTCAGCTCTCATAAGACTAAGGATGGTCAGAAAGTCAGGCCACCCACTCTCAGAACGGGGCCAAGCAGGCCTGGCAGGTGCTGCTACCAAGCAGCTGCAGTGTGCTGTATGGAAGTAGTTCAGAGCGCAATAGATGTTCTGAGGGAATGTTTGCCAGAACAGGCCCACATCACAGCAGAGAGGTATTGCTTTTTTTCTGTTAAACACAGTGGACAGCCTGAGCAAGAAATGGGTCAGGCACTAGTCAACTGAGTTATCTCCTAGCTATGGAGGAGGAAGCAGACAGCCCTGACAGCACAGCTCCTGGTGCGTTGTGTCACTGGGAAAACCATTCTGAGTTGTACTCTTCTCTACTGCCCCACCACCCTAAAATGTCAGGCAAGTAAGTCAGAACATAAGAAAAGTGACAAGAATCTCTAGCAAGGCCACATCCCACACTCGTCTCAGCAACCACCCTTACTCAATGACCCTCAGCTTTCATAGCCTCTCACCCTCCCTTCCAAAATCTTCCCTAGGTCAAACCAACAGTCAGCTGTTCCTTAAGGCATAACCTGCTTTATCCTTATCCAGGAGTAGGGCCACCCATGCCTCTTAACTTTGCTTTCTGAAGGTGTTAACATCTGTCATCTGCTTTTACATAATGTAAAATGTAATAATAAAATTAAGAATATTTCCTCCTTAGAGGAGGTAAAGCTATCTCCCAAACTTACTGATTCATTGGTGTACTTCATTGTGAGTCCCTTCTGTTGAAACTCTATTCCGTGTCAATCTGAATCAAATATGACCTTGATGAGACTTATATGGAACTTTTTACCAGCTCTTGCCTGGAAACAGGAATGATGGTCACTAATTATTCCAGCTTAGGCGAGTTAGGAAAAGCTTACTTTCAGCCTCTTTGTCCTAACCATACCTTAACAGTAGAATTATTCTCACTATTGCATATTTTTGTCATCTTCTCTTAATCTCCCTCTTCCATTAGAGACCAGCCAATATAGTTCTTTCTCCACAGGCAGGCTTAGCTAATACAGTACCTTTACTGGTAACTTTTATCACTTATAAAAAGAAGCTGCTAGGATAATTCACTGTCTTCCTAAAGGAGCAATTCATTGCAGTTCTTGACCATCTTTCTTATTGCTTTCGACCTCCAATAATGAATCTAACATTTCAGTTAGGAGGGAAGACATCTTCAACTTAAGAAGATTTAAAGCACTTTCTTGATCCCAGAACAAACAAAATAGATTGTTATATACCTATACTACTATTCAATTAGTCACTAGCATTTGGCATAAAAAGAATCACAAACGGTATACATCATCTGATGTTTTTATTGATCACAGGTGCAGTGTTACAAAGATGTTATACTGAATAATGCTGTCACAGTCATGTTTTAAAGTGAGGTTGCTACAACACATTTAAATTTCACACAGTGAAACTACTTAGGAAAAAAAATCATGCTTATAACAGAAGATCAAAGAAATACATTTAGTTAAAGCAAAAAAAAAAAAAAAAAAGTCCCAGGATGTCTGCCCTCTTAAACTGAAGCTAATAGAACAGCTTTCTGTTGATTTCAGCAGGCTTTGAATCCAGCCTCCAACTTGCCCTGACCAAGCTATAAGGTAAAATACCTCGCTGATCTGTTGCAGGGTCTTCAGTCCTTTAACAGACTTGTGCGTGATGTATTTTCTTTTAAAATGAGACAGACATGATGTATAATTCACTATGCCATACTTAATACATAGCAGAGCCAATTTTGGCTCATTGGCTTCAGAGGGAGTGGGAGAATTACAAAGGTGATAGCATGGAGACTAGGAAAGGAGGGAGTTACTACACTCCTGAGTGCCTGTAGCAGCTGTTTGTGTGGTCTGAGCTTCCAGGAAAGCTCATTATTTGCTTCTGCTGGATTTGCATCTGGCAGTGTCTGCATTCAAGACAGGTAACTTATGTGAGCTGGAATTTGGATGATATATCAAAAAGGAAACAGCTAAAAATGTCTTGAGAATGTGGCTATTTGCTGCCAATGAGCAGTCTGTGGGCACTGACTTGTTTTTATGGGAAGTCATCACTTTACCATTCTGCCATCAATTTTTGTGTGAAATTATCTTGGAGCAAAAAAGAAAAAAAAAAAAAAAAAAGGGGAGGGGGGTGTAGACTTCAAAACCACAACAGACTAAATGATACACCAAATCTAAAAAGGCATAAATACAAGTTTAATTTGAAGCAATTTATTTCTGAGAGCTCAGGGATCTTTCTGAATTTCAGGGGGAGATGATTGCTCCTGCCCACTCTGAGGATGCATGTAAAACATGCAGAATGTGTATCAAACTCTTCTTCGGTGTTGGAGGCACTAGAGGGCAGCAACGCACCAGCATACCTTTGCTAACAGAGCTCTGTTAGCCAAGTTTATTCCTTGCTGGGTACCAGTCTTATTGCTTACTTCAATATAGGCTCTTGTATCACAATGCTGTGTTATTACGCGAGACCCAAAACTCAGTATATAACTCACGCTTCAAGGAAATATGCTGCTTTTTTGCATTTCAGTGGTCAATAAAGCAGTTATTTCTTGAAACTTTAAAATATTTGCTAATTAGAATATTGACCACATTGATCACAACTTGTGCTTTATAAAACTCTCCCTCTCCAGTGCATGTAAAAGATAGTTTTGTTTTTGTCTCAGACTGCAATGATCAAATATTGACAGCGTTTAATAATGGCCATTGTTCTACCATATTCAAGGGTGAACAACAGGAGCTGCCACCCTGTGTTATATACATAGTCCATCAGGAGTCCCTGAGATACAAATATGGCTCCCACTTTCCTCCCCACTGCATTTTGGTCAAGAGTTCTCAATAAATGTTCCAGCTTATTTAAAAAAAAAAAAAATTCATCAATTAAAAATTCTATTTACATATCTGTTGTAAAATGGACAAAAATTACATAGGAAAAATCAGACAGTTTCAAAAGTTGGTAAATACGTTTTTAACTGTAAAATGTCAGATACTGGCTGTTTTCTGTCTTGATAGAAGCTGAGTCCTGTAAGTAATTCTACATCTCTGATCCGAGCTATGTGAAACTTCATTCTCTCTTCAACCCACAGCGACTCAGACCTCCCATCCTAATAGGAAAGAGCAGGAAAAGAATTTGTGAAATGTTCTTTTTTCTGATATAGATTTGAATCAATTAGTAAAAGATACTTTCATTTTTTTTATGATGACAGACAAAGCAGTAACTGGCAGCAAACAAATAGAAAGCACTGGATTCTACAAATAATAAGCTTGTACAAATTTGGTACTTGCTGTTACTTCCTCAAGTGTACAGAACCTGCAGCTGCATCAGTGGAAGCTGGTGATAATGAGGAGCGGCAGGGGAGGTCCAACATCTATTCAGCATTTCTATGATAAAGCTACTGCTGGGAACTTTGCTTTAAGTGGGCAGTTACTTGTGTACATCCTCCCTGTGGGATAGCACTTCACATGCTTTGTTCTGGTTTATAAGGAGCATAGCTATGTACGTTCCCATCATAATGCCCAAGTACTTGAAATAGAAGCAATCTGTGCTCTTCAAGAAATTGTCTTCTCCTTTAGGGTATACACTTGATCTAACACTGGATCTCTTTTGTGGATGACTCATCCACTCCTAGAAGTTCATCACCTTTCTCAAATGATATGACTGGATATTGCTGCTATTGAAAACTATGCATGCATCACACTGATTCTCTCAACATACTCCTCTGATTCTACTCAGCTATCTGTAAGTCTTTGAACAGGAAACTTTCCCTATTTAAGCATATGTACACATTTTAATGTAATTCTGTTTACAAAAATATTGTATTCCTTCTCAAGAAGATTGACAGACTGTAGAGTTTTTACAGCCTTTAATTAGCTGGTCACTGATATTCAAGCAGAATGAGCTCAAGCCTGGCTTTATGGAGACTGAATAGACTACTTACTGCACAGCTTTCACTATTGTCTTCTCTGTGAGGTACAATGAAAGATAAGGCATCTAGAGATCCTTCACACTTCAAAGGAGTTTCAGAAGTATTTTTACAAGTAGTCAGCACAATGAAGAAATGAGTAGGAATGGGAACTTCTGAGTTACCAGGGTGTCTGAAACACAGAAGATATTCCTGTAAATCAGTAAGTTAATTCCTGTACAAAGAGCAAATAGCAGTAATCAGCTGTACTGTGGTACACTGTTTTTTAGCAACCCATGTAGTTAGTCTGAAGAAAGCTTGGATCTGAAGGTAAAATTAATCTGTAATCAAAATTGACAGCATATTCTGGATTAATGTTTTGCATATCAAGTTCAGCTTGTAGGCCCAAAATGGTGAGGTGTGACAAAGAACTTACTTTAAAAGGTGCAAGAATTTATCACCTATCTGTTATCTTGAACCAGTTTTTCCATCTGGGAGTAACTAGTACACTTGCGCTGACAACTCAGTAATAGAACACCACCAGATATACAGAATCATTAACATAAGCCACAGTACCGTGGGTAAGCCCCTGCTTCATCCAGTTCTAGAAGCAATGTTTCAGGATGACACACTTCTAGTATATGCTTACTCTTTCTGCTTTTTGTTTGCTTCTCAGCTTTACACAGCTCAATTGATTTAGGTCCATTTGACTGCTTCTCTCTGAACTGGTAGGACCTGCCAAGGATCAGTCTCAGCAAGATGCTTTCCTTGCTAACAAGGATCAAAATTACTTTGTGACTACTAATGGAGAAAAGAAGCAAAGGATTACAGTGGGAAAGCAGCTCACCTTTTCACCTTTTCTGGGGTATCATAGATCCCATCAGAGTCGTAATCAAACACAGGACCACTTACTACATTGACACCATTTCTGTCTGCAGCATACTCAGGCAGCAGGGACTGATGGAAGTAGTTCCATAACACTAGAATAAAGTAATGGAAATGAGATACATCATCTCCAAGATAGGAGTTATTAATAGAACTGTGCTGTTCCCAGTAGAGTACTGATGGGCATGGTAAGCTAGGAAAATAGTATACTATACATAATATATTATCCTAGGAAAATACAGGTCTTCATAGTTTTAATCTACCTGAGCAGCAGCATGCACAGCAAAATCTCCTGGCATTCTGGTTTCATAGTCACCCTAACCACAAACCTGACTGAACATAGTGATACTGCTCCCTTATGGCCTTGGGTTTCTTTCATGGAAACCAAGGTATGAAGAAGCTAAGAAGGGAAGATGAGAGAAAACCATGACTGTATCTTGCCTCATTATCAAGGTTTGAATGGCTAGCATATATGCCCACATCTCCATTTCACGAAAACTTCAATTTATATGTGCCTGAAGCCTCTTCTTACCTCTTTCATTTTAATTATCTTTAAGAGGAAATGATTGCTTTTTTTTTTTTCTTTTTTTCTTTTTTTCTCCTCCAGAGGAAGTGCCATGCTTCTTTACATTAAGAATATGCTTAACCTCCCTCAGCCAACCATCTCATGCTTAATTTCACCCAGGAAAGCCCATATCTTATATTAGAAATCTATTATTTTCCCATTTTCTCAGTTTTACAGACTCTTAATTTCTGCCTGGAAACTCATCTGACTTTGAGAGACGTTCCTAAAACAGAAATGAATTTAACTTACTGTCATATGTGGCCTTCCAGTACTTGAAGGGAGCATATAAAGAGGAAGGGGAATGGCTGTTTATGAGGGTGGGTAGTGATAGGACAAGGGGGAATGGTCTTAAACTGAGACAGGGGAGATTTAGGTTAGATATTAGGAGGAAGTTCTTCACACAGAGGGTGGTGATGCACTAGAGCAGGTTACCCACGGAGGTTGTGGATGCCCCATCCCTGGAGGCATTCAAGGCCAGGCTGGATGTGGCTCTGGGCAGCCTGGTTGAGTGGTTGGCAGCCCTACACATAGCAGGAGGATTGAAACTAGATGATCATTGTGGTCCTTTTCAACCCAGACCGTTCTATGATGATGATTCTATGACATAACTGGCATTTGGGTTATCTAGAAGATACTGTATAAAACCTTGTTCGGGTAGGTAGGGAAATGCAAATAAAAATGTCAGTCATAAAATAAAGACATCTATGCCACACCAGTGTGTAATTAGCCATAAGCTAATAATGCTGGGCCTTTTTCTTAAGGATCATAAGACCTACTTCAAGAAGTTTTCACTGATGTAAGAAATTCAGGGTCTGGGAAGGTCTTATTTCACAGACACAGCTACATTGAAGTTATTTGTGGTGTTTGGAAGTAAGTAAAAAGACTGCAGCCTTTCACTCAAATACACATATAAAGAAAATACCTTTAAATGCAGGATACATTGGCACAATGTTGCTGGTGAGCAAGGCATCATAATGAGATTTCTTTGCATCTGTCATAAAATCTAAAACCACAAAGCACAAAAATACAAGATTAAAGATCAATGCTATGATGTTAAGGTGGAGCTGACCTAAACTCACTTTTCAAAGTTGATGCGTAAATACCAACTTCAGCATATGCTGATCAGGTCCAAAATAAAATAATCTCATCAGCAGCAACAGTAATTGCACTTGGAAGGTATATAGTGTCCACATTATTTTAGTATTTTAAAATATCCAAACAGACTTTTGAGCAGTGGGGAAGGGAATAAAATTCACTTCCTGAGGCATGAGAATAGCTTTCTTTGAGCTTTGCAAACAGCACTTTGCATGGATGTTAAAATAACCTTCACTCAATGCTTTAGCAGTAAAACCAGTGTAAAATGCTTCCAAATCAGACCAGCACCAGTTTACATGCAATATAACCTCTGTAAAAAGCTAACTATATTTTAAAATGCGTTTTTTGAGAATCAGACCTGCACTCTTTACATCAAATACTGAGTCCCTTTACCAAAAGTCACGTAGGCACACAGTGGTAAATTTCAAACATAAAATAAACTTAAATCAAGACATTTTTACATTTACAGACAAATGTTTCTATTTTACTTTGGGTAGCTCCAACTAATGGAGGTCATGCAAAATGAATTTGCAGTTTATTAGTTTGCCAGACTTGACTCAAGGTTTACACATTTCTTCCAGTTTCTTCTATGAGATGCCACATTAGAAACCAGACAAGTTGAAAAGCTTTCAGGAAAAACTAAATGACCTTGGACTACTCAACAACTGCTGATGCATGTGCAATGTTTTCCTTTCTCGTATGCTAAAAAGAACTATAACAATTCAGCAACTACTGCTTCAAGTTCTTAATCAGAAATATCTATAAAAGAAGATATTACTGCATTACAAACTGCTTAAGTCACGTGCTGTACAAAGAAAGCAATGTATTTACTTGGAGGAGAAAGAAATCCATAAGTTAGTCGAGGATGATTGTTGTAAAATGAACATGTCTGGTTATGATTAGAAGGAATACGAAGATCCTTGTGTAAACAGCTGGAAATACCTTCTGCAGTAGAATTCCAATTGTCCTATTGAACAAGAAGAAAGTATCACCAGAAAATTAAAATAGCTGACTTGCAATATTTTATTCAATGTGGGGGACTGCAGAATTCTAAATGTTTACCCACGGGTGCTTTCAGTGGTGCAAAGAGGCTTAAGATTCAAATGTTGTCCCTATTTTGCCGAGGAAAAACAAGCCCTCTCATTTGCTGCACATGTTTTGTAAATAAAATAAGCACAACTGCAGTATTTCAGTTAAGAATAATATCCCCTTTCAAAGGAAGACTGGGAGGTCCCTACTAAAGCTAACTTGATCTTGTCTGAATGCATACGCTTAGGCTAAGAGTCAGAGGCAGCCATCTCTCTCCAATGGGCCACTTGTTACAATAACTGTTTGCTTTGAGCCACTGACCTCTCAAGAAACTCAGGATAAAGCAAACCTTGACAGAGCTTAGTTTGGTTTACTTATAATGGCCATTATTTAAAACCTGTACAGCCCAGATAATCAAACTAAAAAGCATCTTCTACAGTTCTAATTTCACTTCAAGCATGCCTTGGCTTCTAAATTTTCTACAAACTGGAAAACCAATCTGAAAAACTTTCATTCTTAACATCAACAATCTGCATGAACATCTTAGCACATGGTTCAGGACAGCAAAGTCTAGATCAATCAACAACTTCTTTAAACTCAATCAGAATGATCTTCTGAGGGAAGGATTCAATCAAGGCATCAGTGGTTACAGATAGCTCAGAGATTATCTTTTCAAAAGGGTCCTACATTATTATATACACTGCTTTATCTGGCAGACTGCTATAGCAGACCTACATTGCCAAGCAGTGGAGTAAATGCAGATTCACAGGATCTCTCAGTCTCTGTGGCAATGGTCTCCTCACTTCCTGGTGGATCTGTTCCCTCCAGAGGCAAAAGCTTATGCCAAGAAGAAGGAAGGAGTCAAAGCCAACTCTTATTCCAAAAAGTGTTTGGGAATAGCTGTCATTCAATCTTTTTAGCTTTCAATGTTGTTTCTAACGTTTCTTCAGATACTTACATTTTTGTTAATGGTGTACGAACTCCACAGTGACATCTTGTAGTCCTTGCTGTATCCGTTTACATAGCGGTAATGGTAAAGGAGGCAGTAATTATGTTTCTTCTGCAGAACCCTGGGCCGTCCGTAGGGCAAAGTGAGCGTCTCTATCTTCTTAACTGGAGTAGATATAATGCTAGTTACATTTCAATTGATAATGGTTGTTGAGAACCTTACTCTTTTATACACCTAAAATTGCCCCGATTTCTACTTGCTAAATAGAGAAATCGTAGTAATAAAACAAAAAACAAAAAATTCTATTCTTGTATCAAAGGTGTAGTTTCTATAAGGCAAGAAATTAACTGACAATACCAATATAAAGAAATATGCCAACATACATAACTCAAATGTACAGTGTTCAGTTTTACAGTGTATTTAAAACAACACATTTAGACATTTTAAAATAGTAGATGGATATAAAATGCAAATTTTAGTCATAGTTGATTTTGTGCTTTGATATAAATACACATGTGGGATCTGCTTTTACTTAACTTTTAGCTGAGAAATAAACTAATTGTGGTGATTTCAAATCTGCTGAAGGGGCTGTTTTAGTTTAAAGCACAAAGCTATTTGAAGAAATGACATTTATGGCTCTACATTTCATTGGCCTGTAAATGATACAGTGAAATAACAGATTTTCAGATGCGTGAGGACTAAAATGGAGCTGTAGGAAAGAAGGGGACAGACTCTTTAGCAGGGGCTGTTGTGATAAGACAAGAGGAAATGGTTTCAAACTAAAGGAGTGGAAATTTAAATTGGATATAAGGTAGAAGTTTTTTACAATAAGAGTAGTGGGCACTGAAACAGGTCACCCAGAGAGACAGTGGATACCCTGGCCCCAGAGACACTGAGTGTCAGGCTGGATTGGACTCTGAGCAACCTGATCTAGCTGCAGGTATTCCTGTTCATTTCAGGGGGGTTGGACCAAATGACCTTAAAAGGTTCCTTCCAACTCTAAGGATTCTATGACTTTATAATGACTGTGATGGTCATGAAACCTTTCCCCCCCCTTTCTCAGATCACACTTCTCTACAATGTTTGCATACAAAAAAAAATAGAAGCATCTCTAAGATGCTAAGATCTCTAAGGGTTTCTGCCAGATCCTTGCCTAGGGCAATGCCTGTTTATGTCCATTCACCAACCGCCACATCCAACAGAGCAGTGAAGACTTTCCTTTAAAACGGTAACAGAAACAATGTATGTGGGATCAAAAGAGGGGATAGTCATTAGAAAGAAGCTAAACAGAAAGGCAGAGGTAGCAACATAAATACTTTACAGTGTATTTTTTCTTAAGATTCTTAAAATAATAGTGAAAAAAAAAAGTAACAGGATAGAATCATAAGAAACATGCTCCTGCATTCACCTAATGCAGTCCAAAAATGTCAAAAAAGGTTCCGAATTTTTGAAGATAAACATTAATTTCATCATAAGACTGAATATTTATTTAGGTAGAAACAACAATAACAAAAAAATATTTTCAAGTTTCCAGTTCTCTAGTGTAAAATAAAAACTAAGAAAAACTAGCACATCATGAAAACATCTCAAAATAATAAAAAATATTGCTTCACTACTGAATATGCAAATGTTTTTGATTCTTAAATGTATGGAATTATAAAGAAGGGGGCCAAAGCTTCAGGTATATTTACCATTAAGTAGGTTACTGCCATCCACAAATCTTCAACTTCAAGGCAATTGTTTTAAATGAGGAATTCAATTCCAAATTTAAAAAACAAAAAAAATGAAGTCAAGTTCATGACATTTATTTCCCTACCCATCATGGAAAAGACAAACATTTTAGGCTTGACTGTTTGTTCTCTTTTTCCATAAAATTTAAAAAAGCAGTAGTTAATTGCTCTTATATGGCTGTCAAGTTATAACAAACAATGTCAGAATATGCAGAGGTAATCAATAAACTGAATCCTTTCAAGGAGTATGGAGGCTGGCTGATAGACAAGGTGTTGTTAGAGATGGAAAGAATGTATGTAATAAGTGCAGGATTCATACGACTTAAAAGCAAATTACTTATACTAAGATCAGCGGTAACCTAGGATAAGCCGAGCTAAAATCCTAGTGTTTCAGAAGTGTAGGTTTAGAACCTTTGGTTAATTTTTTACAAAATGGGTTCTAAAACTTATTACATGCCTGGCATATTTCTCCAAAGCCATATTCAGCAGGGCACTCAGGCTTCTACCTACATATTCATAGTTTGTTTCAGATAAACTACTTACAGGCTATGAATAAAGCACCTGCTGCCGTATCTTACTAATTGGATTTTATTTCACTGCTCTTATGCATGTTGCAATACCAACGACTGATTTTTTAAAAGTCTCTGGGACACACTTTAACAAGATGCCCTGCTGTCAATGGAAAATGCTCAAGAAAACTATTCACTTTTTGTGCCAGGACAAACTACACAAGTCAACAGAAGCCTTAAATTAGTCCTGAATAAGCTTCAAGCACTGGATCCTGCCTGTAGCTGACATAAATCCAATTCTTAACAGTGAGCTACAGCAGGTTCTCAACAAATACAGAGATTATTTGCTTAAGAAACAAGGTTCCATGAGCAAACACCTAGCAAGGTTTCTATCAACTTATTTTCCTTTCCAACCATCTAACTGCTATGACTCCATTTATTGAGGTATTAGCATGAAGGGCTAGATTCCAACTTGTTTTCCATTATTTAATTAATGTGTTTTGCTTTACAAGTTATAAATACATGGCCTTGCAAACTGCAGCTCAAACTTGGCACAAGTGTGCCCACAGAACTGAAATACAGTATTAGCACAGCAAAAAATGATTTAAAACCACGTGATAACCAGATCATGTAAAATATTCTGTACTTCTTTAGATGTTGCCAACATGACATCAATATTTACAGGGATTACTTATCACACAGTTATCCATTCACCACTTTTGCTTCTCATTCTGAAGGGCTCATTATTTCAGTGTTGGAAAGTTCAAATATTTCAGATAATAACATGCACCATAAAGACACATATACACAGCTACACATGTACTCCAGAACAGTTCAGTAGGATTGTATCTGAATCCTACATATACATGACAGAGTTGTAACCCCAAAGAGTAATTCAAAGAATTTCTAACTACATACTTGATATTTGTTCAGAAGTTTAGATATCAAATATTTTACATTTTTAATTATCCTCGCCTTTATATTTTCATTCTCTTTTACAAGCTAAATGTCTTACCTTCTGCTTCAGTAAGATTCAAACGCTGATGAAAATCTCTTACTGGCAAGCCCTGTAATTATAAAGCAAAAACATTGATTTTTTTACTATGTGTTTCACAAAGCAATTTATATTCCACTACTTACAATAATAAACGTAACACATCTGACTTGCAAGTTAACCCTGTACAAAACTCACAGACAGGTACAGCAGAGGAGCTACGGAGAACTGCAGAAACACACTGTTTTTGCCACAAGTGTATCAACATCTTTGAAAATCAATCCCAAGCATACAACATAGTCACAGAAAGGAAATTTCAACATAGTAAAGTGAACCAAGTAATAACTAAATGCTTTTCCCATCAAAGTTTGCTTCTGCAGTGTTTTCCACACTCTTTAGAGCTGAATGTTGCTTTACTTAGGAAACCTCAAAAAATGAACATGCAAATATAGGCTCTCTAACTCCAGGCAAGACATGATTTTGAGACCGGATAAAAAACAAAACAAAACAAAACAAAAAACAGGAAGCAAAACTACGAGATAAATATTTATACTAGAGAATCCAGAGTCTCACTCTGAATACAACAGAGACAAATGCCTCGATGACTTCAACCATTTCGGTACGTACTGCTATCCTGCAGGAGCAGCCAAGGCTCACTGGAAAGGTTCTTTGTCCCACAAGAGAGCATTCAGAAGGATGGCTTGTTTCTTTGGGATGGTGAGGGGTGTAAACAGGACTCCTTAAGAGATTATTTAGGCATCCATGGGTTCCATTGTTTGGGGCTGGCTTCAAATCAAGCAAGTCTATGAAAGAATTCAAGTCACAGGACAAAACACACTATAATACATTGCTTCTTGTGTTGTAATAGCAATCATGGTTGATTACAAGATAATAATGAAATAATCCTGCACTGCTTGCTATTCAGAACAACTGAAAGGAAAAACAATGTAAGCACTTTAAAAGACAATATATATATTCTCAGGTAGGGCTCAGGATGGAATTAGTCTGCTTGCAAGGAGGTACAGAATAAGCACAAAAAAAAATCATATAACACATACACAGAATCACTGAATGCTTGGGGTGGAAGGAACCTTAAAGTTCCAACCTTCTGCCATGGTCAGGGTTGCCACACACTGGGATCAGGCTAGATCCCTTGCAACTCAAGCTGTACTGCAATTCTGTGAAATCTAGCAGTTTGAACTCTTCAGAAAACATGAGGTGAAATTCCTTCATTCAGACGAGACAATCAGTTGTACGTATCTGATGTTTATGCTTTAAGTGCTGACATGCTGCACAAATGCAGACAGTATTTCTCTTTGGCTGCCCTTGGAAGAAGGTGCAGTCAGAGTATTTCAAGAAAAATCTCAGGGACCTGACTGAAAGAACATGCCTTTCTGCAGTCCAGAAGGTACCTAAGGCCCTGGGCAAGGAAAAGTTTTAGTAAGTTGCCTCATTTCATCATTTTCTATCTAAAAGTAAAGGTGCTGGCTTCTAATTCCTTCTATACAGGATGGAAGAAATCTGGACATCGATGAGTGAATATAAGAAATCTGATCTGCCACTGAACTTGCTTCTATGAGATGTCAGTAAAGACTGCCACACAGCATATACGGAAGGGAATGGGGGAGCATTAGAACAAGGTTCAAAGAAATCAACTACAACATGAAAAGACATCAAAGCACACAAGGGTGTGAGATGCATACTTTCTGACAGTAGCCTGTTTCCTATTCCAGCAAAGAATTTAAACACATGGCTTAAATATGGTATACCTGATCATTGTCACTGATCTCAAGCATGTGCAGTGCTCCCGTTAAGTGCTTTCTGGATCAAACCCTTTGGTAACAAATTGTCTCTCACAGAAGCAGGTGTTAGAGCAAGCATGGATCCTGGTAAGAGAGAGAAGGAGGCAGGAGATAATGGAAACAGGTGAAGACCTCCAGGGGAATAAGTGAACTTGGCAGAAAAAAACAGCAATGGATTTCTGGAGAAATCATGAAAGAGAGGACAAAGAAGGGACGCAGAAAGTAACAGTAACATTGTATTTGAAAGGGTGAAAAAAAGGAGGGCAGCAAGGTGTCTGATATTCTGAAATGAACCCCCCTTCTCTGGTGCAGTGAAAAATCATAGAGAAATGGGAAACCTAACCACAGCAGTTCTGCAGCTAAAGAGATGACTAGCTTTAGAGTGAGACTCTGAAGTCATGGGACTGTAGGCTAATTGAGATAGTTACCATTCATTGAAAGATGAAAAAACAGCTGTGACACTAGAGAATGAGAATGGATGGGGAAACATCCAAACCCCCAGTACATAAACTGAATGACAGGCATCAACGAATTTGGGAGAAGGCTTATTATATGAATCAAGAAAGTGTGCTGTATCAATCAATTTCAATTTCAGTTAACTAAATTGAAAACCTATCTAAATCAAGGCAATAAAAGATTGAAAATATGATAAAGGAAAATAACAAATAAGAATACACGTAGTAGAATGTACAAGGATTGTTCAAGTGTATGAAAAACTGGATGGGGCAGCGGAGCATGACTCTGACTTCCTAGAAATGAGTTGCCTGGCAGCTGAACCCATACCTCCATTCTCATACTACAGTAATTATTTCTGCTCTGCCAGAATAAGGTTTCATTATTGAAGTAAGCCTCTGGTTAAACAGGAGAAAGAAAGGCAGGGTGTGTTTTTGGCAGGAGGAAGGTAGTGTAGGTAGTTTTAATAGTAGTGAGTCAAAATGTCAGCTTTGGAGCAGGTCAGAGGAAGACTCACAGTGACTGGTGGAAAACACAGATACAGGCGGCCTGAACAGCACAGCCTCAATAGCAATTAGTCCTTTAGAAGCTGAGCCTTTCTCAGGTACTAGTGAAAATTGGCAGAAAGTCTTAAAGATAATTTTCTAAGGACATTTAAAAGTTCATTATCAAAAGATTTATGACACCCAAAAGATTTTGTTTTTAACAAACAAAGAAGACCCCCATCAACTGTACTTACCGCACATTAAATTATATACTTCAATGTTTTCAAATGGATCAACTTGAGTCTGAAATTTGAATCCTGGTCCAAAACCAATAAAGATAGCCTAGGGTTCACAGAGAAAAGGGGATGTCTCTTAAAGACAGGCAGAAACTGAAAATATTTTCACATCCCGATTTTTTTTTTCTAGGAACTTATCCTTAGCAACATAGCACAGGTCAAGTTAAAAGCAAGCTTTTCTTAAAGAAGTAAATATTTTTCCAGTAAAATACACATAACCAGATATTTGAAAAGATGTAGGAATAATTTTAAGAAGTAGCCAATAAGTATTAGGAAACCCAGTTCTGTCTCGCTGCTGCCTTTAAAAGACGCCTTCAGCCATTTATGAAGTTCTTTGCTTCCCTCTGCTTTTGAAGAACATCATTCTCCCAAATGACTTAAATGACTTAATGGAAAAGTTGAGCCAAAATAACCATCACTTCGCATGCCTTGTAAACAATTTGGGAGCTTTTAATTTAAGGCTGTAAAAACATCTGTTGGTAGTAATGTTTTAAATGGATGAAGCAATTGCAAGATCCAAGACTTTTATCACTTCTTCTTGCACCACTTCCTGAATTGGGCTGGCACAAGCAATTGTGTAGCCAAACAGTGAACCCAATCCAGGAACTCAGCCAGCTCAAAACACTTAATATTTTTTCTTCCTGGCTCTTTTTCATTTGATTCAGTTCCCTGACCTATTTAACTCCGCAGCAACACAAAGTTAACACTAGCATAGAGCAGGGTTTGCTGCAGCAGGAAAAACAAGGGGGTGAGGGCAGCAAATGCTTACACTGAACTTATGATAAGATTGTTTTTAAACTTACCTTCAGATATTCAGCTTTTTTTTAAGTAAAGCTTGCATCCATTTGTGCTGCACAGATATTAAACAAGGATGCATGCTTTGCATTCAACACATCTCAGTGCTCTTTGCAAACAATTCAATTGTCTCAGATTTCATAGCTATGTGGAAAAAACAGGCTTTTTTCTTTTCTTGTTCTTTTTCTGAGATGTAAGCATTAGACAGGCTGTCACTCCGCAGTGGTTGCTACCAAAATCTGTAGGTGAGTAGAGACCAGACTTGACTGGCTAAAGGATGCTGTTAAGAGTCATGTTCCTCAGTGCTACATGGTGGGAGGCAGAGGGACAATAGGCATAACTTGAAAAATGAAAGTTTCAGTCTGAGTATTGGTAACCCATTTATACCATAAGGACAAAAGAGCAGTAAGGAAGTGGAAAGAGCTGCCTACAGAGGTTGTGCAGTCTCTGTACTTGAGAGTTTTCAAGATTCAATTGCACGAAATCCTGAGTAATCTTGTCTCATCTCACAGCTGACTCTGCTTTGAGTTGCAGATAGGACTGAGACCTCCTGAGATCCCTTCCAATTTGAATTCTCTTGTATTTTATGATTCCTATATTTGAAAATTTGAAAAGTTCTCTTTTCCTGTTTTTAATGTTACAACAACAACAAAAAAAAGGGCACATATTTATATTCTCATCAGCAGAAGTTGAATCTCTGCGGCATGGACTGAATAGCGCCAAATCTCAACAATAAATAAATCTCAAGCTTCAGCAACCACAACATTCATAATCAGAAGATGCTGAAAATGAAAGCCAATATAAGTTTTCAAACCTTACCTGCATACTTGGGAAACGATTATCTGAGCCATGGAATCCACCTGTGCAACTTTTAATCTCAAGCGGTTTCCTATTAAAAATTCACAATTTACATAACTCACACTTTACAAACTTCATCAGCCTAAAAAACATTCAGTGATGCACTGTTTACTTGCTATTTAAAGATTTTAGAGGTTTTCCACAGGGAACATAAAGTCTTCAAGGTCTAGAAAAAATGCCTTTTGAATCCTCCACAAATATTACTCCTCTGGAATTCATAAAGGTCTGTCTTAGAGTCACTCAAAATCAAAAATCAGATGACACGTTAAGAAAATATTTGTTCTCAGGCTAAGAAATCATCACTTTACTGGCATTTGAGTAAAAGAACTTGATAATACACAAAATAAATAGTTATGTACTTCAGAGGATTCAGCTGGGCATCTTGTCTAGTAAAAACAAGTCTCAAACATATGTTTGTTCCTCGTACATTATTGAAAGGTGTTTATTTTCAGAAACTCAAACCTGATTTGCAAGACTTGTACACAACAGGACTTAGTACACCTGTACACAACAGGACTTAGTGAATACATGGGCTTTCAGTATCACAGAGGTATTTAAAACTGCATCGTTACAGCAGATGTCATTATTATGGGAACTGTTAAGTTCAGTGGTCAGAATATGTAATGTAATCACTGATAACAGTATGTTCAGTAAGTTCAGCATGGCTCATTCAAACGACTGCTTCAACAACAGCAGTTACACACATGCTTACCAGGACTCACTTTGGAAATTCCTAAAGCATGGCAAGATGTTCAGGAGACAGGGGGGACCTTACATCTAACATCTTTCTAACATCTGTGATTAAGCATTTGCACTACCAGCATACTCAGTCAGGAGAGTATCCATAGCTGTGAGATTAGAATTGAGCCTCCTCAGGTGAGCACAAACTCACCCGAAAAAGCTTGGCTTCTCTTTGCAACATCTCTTTGCTTAGACAAACAAGAATTCCAGGCTCCAATAGCTATCATTTAACTCTATACACCTGGAAGTCAAAGACTACGAGAAAACAATGATATCTTTGCTGTATAATCAAGTACATAAAACTGTAACTTACCTAGCTAGTTGCCACTGGGAATTTAAATAAAAGTGCAGTGGTTCAATCCGGTCATTATTGGCATAATGGAAACGCTTGGGTAGAAACTGTTTCATATAAGCTTTGAAAGGCTGATTTGGTTCTATGCACTGAAATATTTAAAATTAAAATATAAAATGCACATTCAATCACAATTTCATGCAGAGTTCTTAGCACTTCTCTCACAAAGGGTCTGCAATAGTTTCTTCTAAGAACAATGGGACTACATCATGTTTGGAGTAACAGGACACATAAATATTAATAAATATATAGCAAATACAAACTGGTTTTGCAATCAACAGTTATTGAAATAATATTTATATGGGATTACGAATATCATTTACTCTTGTTATTTTTTTACTTACAGCCTACAATTGTACAGAACCAAACTGTACACTGAGACATTATGATACTTTCAAGCGGTAGGAGCGTATCCAGTAAAATAATTCTATATTTCTGTAATATTAGAGTCACAGATACTCAAATCAGGACAGTCATTTTATTCTGACAGCTTAGGATCCATTCATTGTTAAAAACAACATGACTGAAACAGTAGAACTTTGAATTCACCTATACAAACAGCTTAGCTCTCACTGACAGCAGTGTCAGCACAACTGAGAAGCTAACAACAGGTTATGGTGCAGGCATGAGAACAGAATCAGGAATAGCAAAGTTCAAGCTGGAATTGACAAAAAGATATCACTACCCAACTAAAAGCTGTTTATCAAATAGGTGTGAGCAAGCTAATCTTATGCTCATCCAGGAAATGGAGTTAAGATTTACATTATTGTGGCCTTCAGCCAGTGTGGTCCAGAAGCACAAGTTCTGAAGAGCAACGTGATTATAGCATGAGGTCAGAGTTAGTGAAAACAAATGAAAACAAAACCTTAGTTAATACACAACCAGATACAGCCATATGATACCCTAATAAACTTTGGCCTTCTCCTACATGGAATTACTTTTATGTTGTTAACTTTATAGAATGTAGAAAGTTACTGACTCAAAGTCCTGATGTCATTTTAGCAGCTTAGAAAATAGTTGATGCTACAAAATGCCTAGTAGAAATAAAGCTAGAGCAGCAGATAAGACAATACTTACTGTGAGGTTTCTGACAATGCCTTCATAATTAACTGGAAGAATCATATGTAAGAATTAGTCACCTAAGTTAAAAAAGATCAGATGTAAAATGAAAGCATCTTCCTTACGTAATTTAATTACCTTCAATTTCAAAAATTTTCCAGAACAAAAGCTATCTGTAGCAAAACAATCAAACTATTGCTTCTATGAAATTTTAGTTCACCTCCCTTGCTTACTTACAGCTTTACATTTTTAAACAATATTAGCTACATCAGAAAAGTAATCAAAGTATGCTCCCACAAAAAAGGCAGCTAAGTGCTGTGCTAATTAAGCTAGAATTTTTCTGCTTGCTAATGAAACTAAGGAAAAAAAGAAACAAATAAAACAGTAAGGACTGCAGTCTTGTCTGGCAAATATCCTTAGCAAGAAAAGCCAAGTAAAGTTAGCCAAGATTCAGATTCTTAGATTGAAGCCAAAAGGGGACATTACATCATTTAGCTTGACATTTTGTGTAACAGAGGAACATTAACATTTCACACAGTTACTCTGCACTAAGTCTGATATTCAATGCTTGACTGAGGTACATAAAGGATCGCGTTTGCAGGGAACCATTAATAGTTCCTGCAAAGATACGTGCAGTGCTACAAACACAGCTATGTTACTTCAGGAAGACAGTACATGTATCAATAACAGAGGATGCTCTGCTTTTCTTCCTCCTGAACTTGTTTATCCAGACAGAATCTGGAAGTGCAGTTGACTCCCACATTCTCCAAGGAAACATTTAAAGTTGTTTAGAATAGCACCAAGAAATGACATAAAGAGAAATAAAAGTTACTGGTGTTAATGCATACAAGTTTTAATGAGCTTGGAAAACAATGGAAAAAGCATGTCTTCTCTGAAAGAGATATGAAACATGAAGGAAACACTCATGTTCTACATTAAGAACAGTCAAACCCTGCAGATATCAAGTGTTCCTCTGCAATGTGACTGCATAATAAAATTAAAAATTTGTAAGTATTCATTGATTTTTTACTGAAGTGGATTATCTTCTTTTACAGTTTACTCTGTTGATCTGTTTTCAGGGCATTAGGAGAAAACCCATTTTTTCATTATAAAATAATATGTAAAATACAAAAAAAAAACCCAACAAATATTACTTTAAGTCAAAAATAAAACATATTATACGTTTATACACGTTTATACTGGTAAATCACTAAATAAGGTGAGATATGATGGAGGATTAGGAAG
This sequence comes from Centrocercus urophasianus, assembly GCF_019232065.1. Taxonomy (NCBI): domain Eukaryota; kingdom Metazoa; phylum Chordata; class Aves; order Galliformes; family Phasianidae; genus Centrocercus; species Centrocercus urophasianus. Next base: position 47,288,715 of record NW_024884142.1, on the reverse strand, counting down.
CTATCTTGAGATCTGATTCAAAGGAATGTCTTTCATATAGCAAGAACATTTGTAGTTGTTCGCATGCAAAAGGAATTTGTAGGATTTACGCACACTTTTGGCGCTACAAAGCAAAATGCTCTTTAAAAGCATGTGTGCACCACTCGGTATTTTCCTTTCACTATTACTCAGGTTGTCCCCAGCTGAGCTTCACTCAGGTTTACCAGTGTATTATGTGAATCTTAAGTTTGTATTCAGAAAGCACTAAAGTGTATAACCAAGTAATAAAAATGAGTTTAACAACTACATACAAGAGAAATACTCATCTGGAACATTATTAGGTCGAAGGCGAGCTGCAGGACCAGGCACTAATATGAAATCTTGAACGTTGTCCAGATAGCTGTTCAGATATGCTGTTTTTCTGCAACTCCCTGCTTCCATCCCTGCACAAGGAAGTACATTTCATTTAAAAATGAGAATATCAACGTGGAGTGTTCTTACTGATGAGAGATATAAGACATAAAATTTAAGCTGTAGAAACCACATATGTAATATCTCAGGCCCTTTTTTTTTTTTTTTTTTTTTTTTTTCCTTAAATCAGCAATACCAAGACACATGATCCAAGGATACCACAATACACTTGTACATAACAAAGTGTAAAACATCACACGTACATATATATATGCACATATATAGCCACATCTTCAGCCCAGAAAGTCACTCCAACTGAGTAAATTTGACTGGCCAAATTTTCTCAAAGGGAAAGAAATCACATGTGTCTAAGAACAGTGGTAATGATGAGACCAAATATTGATAGAACAAGGGGCTTTCAACTAGAAGAGGGGAGATTTAAATTAGATATAAGGAAGAAAGTTTTTACTCAGGGAGTGGTGAGGCAGTGGTACAGGCTGCCCAAAGAAGCTGTGGGTGCCCCATCCCTGGAGGTGTTCAAGGCCAGCACGGATGGGGCCCTGGGCAGCCTGAGCTGGTAGACAGCAGCCTTGCCCACAGCAGTGGGATTTAGAACTGGATGAGCTTTAAGATCCTTTCCAACTTAAACCATTCTATAATTCCATGATTCTGTGATTCACTTAGTCCAACATCCCACCTAATTGTGTTTCAACTGATGCTTGGAGAAATAATGTGCAAGCATATCAACTACGGACTGAACTTTCTCCCATTGTTTCTTAGCAGTTTCCAAAAGTCATAAAGTTGCATACTGCATTTGAACTCTTATATTGAATTATAGCTCGACAGGTTCATCCTCCATTTATTTGTTAGATGTATTTTAAACCTGCATATATATTGGCTTAGATCATTCCCAGTGACAGTGAGTTCTGCAAATTGGTCCTATGCAGCATCAAAGTGTACTTTCACTTGTCAGCCACAGTTGAAAAAATGGAATGGTGAAAGGTACAACTTTTTAGCTCTTATTATAAAAATAATTAAAGAAATATAGAAAAGCTACTATAGAAGTAAATCCAAGTTTCATATTCACTGTTTTTTAATAATGGATAAGGTAATTAATGACTGAAAAGAATACATGGCATTGATTTTTACTTCTTCAGCAATTCATAGACCATTGCATAGTGTAGTTAAAAGAATAAAACAAAACCTGTTTTTTTCCAATTCATTTTTTTACTTCTCTTACCAGGTGGCCCTCCCTGTGCTCTTCACTTCTTTTCCTCACACTCATAGCCTAATTCCCACCTAAACTGATTGTCTCTTATGCCATCTTCATAATATAAAACATATTTTATATGTTAACATTACCAGAAACACGAAAGAATAAATTCAGAATATTACTTTATGAAAGCCTTTCAAAATTGTGACATATTTTATAAAAACAAATTTACCATGATCTGATATAAAAATAATGTTCAGGCATTTGTGCAAGTTCATTTGTTTGAGACCATCCATCAGCATCCCAACTATTGCATCTACTCTCTGCAATGCCAGAATGACCTGCGAGGACAAAAATAGGCATGTCATCTTCTTAAACATTTTAACTGAAGAAAAAAAAAAACAAACCCCAAGCCAATAAGTAAGTAACAACTAAAAAAAACAATGAACTCCACATTTCTAGAGAGAGGGAATAAATTTAAACTTCAAAGGTATGTGCTAATCATAAATAAAAATCTCTCCATTTAAGGTGAGATGTAGTTCAGATATAGGTGAGGGACATAGGGCAACTAGCCAACTATGCAGCAACCTTCAAACTCACTACAGGGAGCACGTAAAGGAGAAACATATAAAGGTGCAAAGTAAAGGAAGAAATTCGAGGACAAGAGAGTGAAGCATTCTCAATACCTCATTAAACTTCCTTCTTGTCTATTTCCACTTCTCTCAGTATCGCATCCTTCATATGCATATTCTTTGTGTCTATTGAGAACAGGCTCAAGAGGTATAACTATCATGCTAAATTGAACAAGAGCCTGAAGACTGCCTAGGATCTGCACTACTCAAAACTACCTCCATCTACAGAAGACTGGCTGTATCCCTACAGCTTTTGGTTCCAATTTTTTCTGCCCCTCACGCTGTACTAAGACTAAGCTACATATTTTTGTGTGTTCTCTCAGTTAAAAACATTTGGAAAAAAATCAGATTACAGCCTGTGAGATCAGTTTTAGAGTATGAAATTGAGGATGTTTGTCAATTTACTAGAGGCTCAACCAACAACTACAAGGAATGCCTCAGAACACAAGTGCTGGTGGCAGAACACCAGAGGACTGAAGCCAAGCCTGCAGCAATCTGCCTCAAAATTCCCATTTGGAACATTTGTCCCTGGTGGCAACTATCCTTGAAATTACCCTTGAAAAATCAAGAGTTTTCTACTATTGTCACTACTGAGGTCAGATATCTAGATAGATTCTCAAGCTTTATAAACATTCAGTAAAAAGTTCTTGAATTTTTGAGAGCTTTTTCCTTTGCATTTTTCACTTCAGTTTGTAAAAATAGAAAGCCACTTAACACTCCTGGAAACAGAAACATTGATCATTCCTGAAGACTTCTTACTTATACAACAGCTATATTACAGCCTGTGATATCTTCCCTTTTATTACCTTTCCCAAGAAGGTATTAATTCTAACCTCAGGGAGGTAAGATTAATATTCTTTTAACCTTCGTACAGAGACTAGTAGAAAATCATAACACGAATGTTTATCCACCAAAATTGGACCATCACCACTAAAACCTCTGTTTTTGACAAGGTGAAAGTACATAATCAAGGTAGTGTTTCTGTTGCTGTGTTGGGTTTGGATTTTTTGGGGGTTTTTTTGGTTTGTTTTATTCTTCTAAATTCATCATTCAGAATTAGTATCAGACAGATAAAACAACACACAATACATCCAAACATGCTTTGGTGATTAAAGTTATTGAAAAAAAATATATAAACATTAAAGCTAGACCTTCTAAATAGGCTGCTTATTACATGTTATGCATCAATGTTAATTACGGACAAACCATCTATTTACAATTTTTTTTTTTGTAATAAGGATGCTGACTGTGGTCTTAGTTAATCAAACACAATTTATAAAAGCTTTATTATATAATCATATCAAAGCTTTAAATTAAAAAAAGAAATTACTTACTCCACTGCTTACTGGTCCAAACTTATGGCCTGAGGAATCTGGTTCTTCTAAATACAGAGTGTAAAAGTGTGGTCTAAATCAAACAGTACCAAAAATGTAATATTTTCCATACACATTGAGACGGCGTGAAGAGATTATATTTCAACAGTGGATACAAAATATCAGAAACAACTCTATCATTCAGAGGCAGGACACATTAAAGGGAAAGAAATGTAACAGTAAAAATAGGTTTCACTCATAAAAACAGGCTTGCATTAACAGTACTTTAACATTGCCAGAGTAATGTTTAAGACTATTTAAAACAGAAATCATATTTACAAAGTATTTCATTGTAAAACCACTGGAACAAAACTTGCAATTGTATACCTACCTTTCATCTTCAGGTAACTGCAGCCAGCGAAGAACAGTTACCACCCTTTCTTCAAAGGGGATTGAGCTGCATCAAAACAACAGAAGATCGACTGCATATATTTCCAAGATGTATAAAATTTTAGTCCCACATTTTACAAAATTAGTGTTCTTCTGAAGAGAATTTTGCATTCAATGGGGTGGTATTAATGGATATATAAGAGAATGCAAGTTTATCTGTGCTAATTTTCTGGGATTCTTCAAGAGCCAATGAGCTGCTCTAAAGCTTGCTTAGTCAATGTTCTCCCCACTGACTGCAGGGTGCTTAGCATTCAGCTCTCAGTATTGCTTGAGTTTATTTCGCAAACAGAATAATTGACTTAAAGTTACAAAGACACACGTAGGTTTTCATTTCTGTATTAAGTCTCAAAAAAGTCTTAGGTTTGGATTTTATATTTATACAGTTTGAGTACAAGTTCCCATACTATGTCACAAAGCAGATCATCATATCAATTTCTGAAATAGACCAACAATGAGCCTGTTGACCTGCAACAGCACAAGGCATTCACAAAGTTAATAATTCAGATACCTATCACAAGTTTAACTGAACATATACAAGTCACTAAAGAAAAATATTGATATTAAGTCAAGAATCAGGATTTCCATGCTACATTAAGGATGTAGGAAGACAGAATGATCCTACAAGACAGAAATGAGAAGCCTGGTTTCTTGGAAGAGAGTTGAGATTACTACATAAATGATGACAACTAGATTTATGTAGCATTTTCATTAGGTAGAAAATGATCAATTGCAATGAAGACCAATCACAGAATAAAGTATCATTGGTTTAATGTGAAATATTTTGAAAATTTGCAATGAAAATAATTTTACTTTGGTAAAATTATCAGTAAGGTATTAGTTTTCATGGGCCTGATCTATTCATGTTATGAGAGATATAGATTGAGTATTTCTAAACACACACACAGAAGACTTGTATAAATGAAAAGTAAAATAAATGAAAAAGCCAGTACTTTTTCAAAGCTGTTTTTCCTTACTTTTCCTGTAAAATGTTTGCTGAGGAATGACAAAACAGGTAGACAAATAATCTACACTACAGTGAAAAGGAATTGATTGGAGCTTACTTTTCTTCCATACTGCGTACAACTGTCAAGGAATGCAGGAAAACTTCTATATTTTCTCTGGGATTAGTCCCATTGCAGCAGTTGAAGTAAAATATTAATCCAAGACATGAGATTTTACATACCTATTGTATTCTTTATACAGATCTGGAAAAGTCCCATCAACTGCTACATCTGATCCAGGCCAGAAGAATGTACCAGCTTTTAGACCTTGGTACATAGCTGTCAGCCAAATCTGCAGGAGAATAACTGTTGTCATTAGTAGATTTCACTCAACTGCAAACCACTCCCACCACCTCTGCACATTCCAGAAAGACGAAAAACTAAAAAATAAGCAGAGCACACAAGACAGTCAATTTTGTATATCAGTGTTATCTTCAGCTCTAATAAACTGTCCCATTTGATGCCTTATTGCAAACACCTGTATCCCGTTTGCTGATGCACCAGGGGGAGCCAGGACAGAAGCAGGAGCTATCAGCTCCCACAGCTAGAAGCATGAACACAACAGCAGAACCATGGCTGAATACTACGAAGCAGAAATGTCTCAAGAACGGTGCAGTAAGCAAGAAGGAGCAGGAATGTTCCAAGGAACTATGCATACTGTGAAATACAGGAACAACAGCTAGGTCTACTCTCTCAATTTTACTACAGATTCTATGATTTACAGGGTTTTTTTTTCTCTTTGAGTGCTTTTTTTTCCATCTGACTCATGCACCATTTTCTTCTACATGGTCTGCAAAGTCTAACTGTATTCTTTCCTCCTCAAAAAATCAATCCTCCCACTACTACTAAAAGGTTGTATCTGTTCCTTTCCTATTCTTCATGCTAGCACTCAACCAATCTTTCCCATACCATTTCATTTTGATGGCAGTCTCAGCAGATTTGCAATAGAAGTATGACTAAACCACAAGGTTTTCTTTTAGAACTGTATCTTTAGACTCAATAGTAATTTGGGTGGAATACAAACTTTCACTACTGCTTATTACCAAAGCTAACAGGCCTGTCAATTTCCTTAGATGAATTAACTGTAAACACACTTGACATTGAGAACAGAACAAAATCTGGTATCTTTGTTAGTTATTTTAAGCTATTTTCTCCTTGGGGAAAATTCCACTGAAGTTCACCAAAATCTATTACACTGTTTCATTCCTAATCCTGTGGCTCTACTATGGCAATTCCTAACCATGCTGAGTAACCCTTCTTGGCTGACTTGAAAGTACCCTCTGTACTCTTTCAACATCACTGTGTAACCAAGTGACATTAAATAATATGAAAATACACTGCAGTATGCTCTCAGCAGTGCACTAATACTTACAGGCTGTCCTTGGTACCACTCCGGATTAAATTTCTCCTTACTTTTAAGGGTAAAGTATGCATTTCTTTTGAGGTCATACATCTTGTTATCAATTATACCATGAGATTCAGGATACAGTCCCTGTAAAGGAGATTAAACCTTGTTGCAATGCAATAAAGAAAAAGAACCTTGTACCTACACAAATAGCTGCTTGTTTGACAAATATGCAAATCAAATAAACATGTAACCTTATTCCTCCAGTAATTCAACTCCCAAATATAAAATCAATACCTTTAATTGCAACCAAGCCTTGTATTTTAATTCTTCACTGCTTCTCAGTTAGATAAGAAATATAGTAATGATAAAAAGTAGGTATTTCAAGTGAAAATTATCTGTTAATGGCTGAAAGCTCCAAATAGGGAAAATCATGTAAACAGTGAAAGAAGTTCTCTGAGTCATCAGCTGCTAGGTAGTTTGAGTTTTACTTCTCTGTTTTCATACAGACTGCCTTCTTTTTAGATTAAAGGGTGCAGTAACAACGCCATTAGGGCCCTCATAAATATCAGAGCCTGCTAATTTTTACAATAATGGGCAGCTGAGACAAAGCTCTAGACTATATTTAGAGGTGCTCTAGACTATATTTAGAGGTACTCTAAAGTGGCTGTAGAACACGATTAATGCCTCTAATTGCATATTCAAACATGGATATTTGGGAGGAAACACAATCAAAAATCTCATTCCTGTCGCTCCTGCTCACTTATCAAAAGAGAGTCCAAAACACTGGGAAGAGAAGAAAGAAGACTCAGATCCTCAAGTATTTAACTGAATTTTAGCTCTCACGTCATGAAAATAAGAAGGCTTTGCTGGATTCCAGCTCTACATCCAGACTTGAAAATCTTCTTTTTCTTTTTACACACAGAAAGTAGAGAAATTTACTAGGCCAGGACTGGGACATCCCTATCCAGGTTTGAGTATTGTCAATCACAAAATGAACATTAATGCAATGTTCAAATCTTCCATCTCATACTCATCTTTGGGTCAGATCAAGATGCCTGAAACAAGTGGAACAAGGCTGCCTTCTTACTGAAGAGAGATCTTCAATTAGTGGAAGTATTAATACAAATTAGGAGTTGAAAAGCAACATAACTTTGCACCCATACTGGAACTCTTACAGCTGGTATTGGAAGAATTCAATTACTTAATCAGATTAGACCAAACTACTTAATCATAGTGCTATGTAATGACTGTTAATCCAAATTTTGTAGAGTATGAAAAACATACTTCCACATTCTTTAGGCAAAATCTAATAATTTTAACAATGCACACAAGAGAAAAAACACTGTTGCCTTGGAGACAACTTGATAATAAAGGTTCTTCAGTAGCAGAAACATAATACACATGAATACCTACTGTGACAATGGAGTAGTGATTGGGAAAGGTTTTTGAAGGATACACTGGTCTCATATTGGAAGTGTACGTTCCACATTTCTCTAGAGAGAGGGAAGAAGGCAAAACAGCTAAATTACAGATGAAGAAATCTCAGTAAGTTTCTATCACGCAAAAACATTTTTTGTTGTTAGTTTTTTATTTTTTTTAAATGATGCTTCCAAAAAGTTTTAATTTTTCAGAATTCTGGAGTTAATATCTCCTATTTCTTCCCACATTTATTTACAAGCTGAATGAATGGTTAGTAATACAAATTTTAAATATTCCTAAAGACTAACTCCAATGGTCACATGAGTAAGGTCTACAGTCCTTATGAAAAGCACATGCATAGGTAAGAATGAGTAATCATAGAATCACAGAATCCTTAGAGTTGGAAGGGACCTCTGAGGGTCGTCTAGTCCAGTTCCCCTGCAATGCACAGGAACACCATAGCTAGATCAGGTTGCTTAGGGCCTGATTCACGCTCACATTGAAGCCTTCAGGATTGGAGCATCAATCACAATACTAGTTAACCTGTTCCAGTGTCTCACCACCCTCACTGTAATCAAAGAAATCACTCCCTCCAAAGTTGTCCTGCTGAGCAGAAGGTGAAATGAGCAACTTTAGACCAACTAGCTTCTTGAGAGCTCTCAGAAGTGAAATAGCTGATGGCACAGTGGTGCCCTGGCACTCTCAATCGCCTATCAAATCGCTATTCACTTTGCACTTTCAATTATTTATTTAAATAAGCTCTTATTCTAGAATGAATCTCAAAGCTTTCTCTACCTTGATTAAAAGGAAAGAAGATTAGTGCACGGTCTTTATTATTTTGAAGATACATTTTCCAGACCAAAACAATTCAGCAAGTTTACTCAAATTAGCTGCCTAGATTTCCACAGGCAAATGTATGGGACCTGGTTTTTGGTAAAAATAATAGCCTTCATTAATAGCATTAAAAATACAATGTGAAAACCAAAAATATTTCAATGGATGCTAAAGAGCCCGAAGTAAAGATCCTTTAGAAAAAGACTGGATCTTCTTCACTTACACTCTGGGTCACATGTATGCTCACAAAAGAGAACAAAAAGATTGATAACACAAGAAGCTTTGCTTCAAAGCACTTAGAACTCATGGGACTGAGTCTTAGCTGAACTAATTTATTTGTGGGAATAAAGATAAAAAGAAGCCAGCAACAAAAACCCTCTCAGATTACACAGGCATTCTCTTTACCTTTGTGTTCTGAAGTAACAAATAATTAGCTGTACTTCTTCAGAACTGCAACACACTTGATGAATTTCAACCACCTGCAAATCTGTTGTTGATGTTGTTTTTGTGAACAGCAGTTAGTGCCACTGTGTGGGTTGCTTTGTTTGTTGGTTGGTTGATTTTGCTTTAAGTTAGAGAAAAAATACACTGAGAACATGTTTTGTCCAAAACTCCAGAGCTTTTTTTTTTATGACACTTTCCATGAGTTATCACTCCTATTTTTGGTTTGTTGTCTTAGTTAAAGACTGAAGACGAAATGATTTATGTTAAATTACGATATCACAGTGGAAAAGAAGCATGTGAATATGACCTCTCTGAACCTCTGTGTACACATAATGGTTATGCATATGATCCCTGAGAAGCCTCAGCACCATTCTGAATACCCCACTTTCAACAGACAAATGTGGGTGTGTAATAAAACTTGCTAAATGTGAAATTATGATACTGCTTTATAGGCATTTACTCTACCGAGGATCTTCAAGAAGACAAGGAGAGTTGTACTGTAGATATGTCTGAATTAAAATGTGGGGATTTAGCAACACTCTAATGTAAGGAAACTGTAAGCAGTTACATTAGATAACATGAAAAACTGTTCATGGTTTCATAAGTGCCATAATTTATTAACTATAAGTCTTTTAAACACTTATCAGTCCTTTAAAGGGATAACCACAACCTTCAGAAGGATTCAGCACAACCTTTTAGCAATTGCCAAGCAATTTATTCACTATAATTTTCAGTCTTCTAGAGAGGGATAGACTTCACTACCCCTTCTAGCACAATAAAATACTGTAGAAATATTTATGCCCTCACAGAAATGACAGCTTGCACCATTTTCAGTGACCACAGATGGATGGGGTGCCAGGCACATGGAAACTTGAAGGCTCGGTGTCATATGATCTACTCCTTAGTGAAACCAATATCTGATGACTTTTCTTTTACAGAAGGATATTTGCCTCATCTAAGCTTTTCAACAATTTTACTGAGGAAAAAGTGTTAGAGAGCAAGGTTTTGTAAGAAAGACCAGGCTGATTAGTCTCTATACTGTATTATAAAGGACTATCAGCTTACAAAAAGTGTTCCAGAGTAGTAGAAAACAGCAGAATTAACATAGAAATCGTATTTCTATCCATATTGTTTTTGATTTTATTCTAAAACATTATTAGACATTCTGGTTTTAGAATCTTCAAACAATCGAATTTTTGATCACCTAAAACTCCATGGCTCTTTCATGAAAACATTGAAAGATTTGTTTGAGGCAACTGAATTTCTTAGTAGTTAAAATTCATCATGGATTCCGTGGAAACAGAAATACAAACTTGTTATGAAAGTCACCAAGAAAAGTTGCACTGTAACCTATCCAAACCAAAGAACTCAGAAACTTTGCATATAGAAGTGGACATGGCAGCCAAGAAGTCCTGCAGATGCTTTTTGACACCGTCTCATATCTCAGCCAGAGTTGTAACCCTGATTACAGCCAGCATCTCCACTCAAAGCCCTTGTTATGGTGAAAATTTCAATAATTGCATCTTATGAAATTTTTTCAAAGCCTCATTTTATTCTAACAATGAATAAAAAGAAAAGCCAAAACCTCAAATGCATCTGTGAATTGTTATGCTCTGGAATAGATCGAGTTGTAACAACCACTGTAAAAAGGCAAGTATTTTTACTGATTTATTTTTAGTCAAACTGAAACCAGTCACACCAGGTAGTAATTTATGAATGACAACAAGATTGGTGTATTTTTCAGACAAGAAATGCCACCATTCTTTACAGACCACAGGCAAAATAGAGACAGGAAAAGTAAAGTTACTGAGAAACTTCAAAGTTCAGTAAGATACTACACAGTCCACAGGAAAAAAAATCTGCATTTATGAAGCTCTAATTTTTTCTGAAAATGTTTGCTAAATGTTTTCTCAGATTCATCATAATTCTATGCCACATATCAGCCCTTCTAAATGATCTATTCCTAGTATCTTCCCTTTTTTTTTTTTTTTTCCAAACAAAATGAAATGCCTTCTACCTTATTTTCTTCAAAGCCGTTCCAGCTAAGTATGAGACACTATGCAATGCAGACCAAAATGTGAGCCTACGTCAAACTCACAGCAGAAGCGTCTATCTCCTAAATACTGCAAGGGCTGTGTAGCTGATTTTTTTAAGGTTATACTGAAAATCCAAAGTCCAGACAAACTGTTTCTAATACCCTTTCTTCTCCTTGCCCTTCCACCCCCAAAAAACTCAAGTTCTCTACAAAGCTGTTATGTAAGGCAAAAACTTGAATTTTATGCAAGATTAGTGAGGATTTTTAAAAGTAAGGGTAGCGGCATCTACAGAAAAACAAAACCAATGGGGTTTTGTGGTAAGACAGCGTGATATTGCTTAGACAAGAAAACTACTCACGTAATTTGCTAATAACAGGCAGAAGTCCACTCCATGTCTGCAAATATTCTGCTCTGAAGCCATCCAACGAAAACAGTAACACCGGAGATTTGTTAAATCTGTATAAACATAATATCAAGTATTAAAAGTAAGACTGAAAAATAAATTCATATCATTAATTTAAAAACTTTTCGCAATAATGTTAGACATGTTCCTTACAGGACTGTAAACCAGACTGATAAAGAGAGAACTACAAACCAGGCCCAAGAAGAAAGGCTCACAGGCTGGCATAACAGCATGCAAGACATCTATTGCATCCCCTTTCTTTGCAGGGTAGCATAACACCCTGACTGAAGAGGCTGAGGTGAGGTGTGCAGACACATATGCACACCCCATGACAGTGCCTAACTTCACAAATATAAAAATAAAGTACAAGCCAAGATGCTCACACAACCCATCTGGGTTCTTCTGTACTCTATCCTCAAGTCAGCCCCACTGGAGCATCACCCAATTCCTTCCATCCCCAGGTAACAAAAGGGAAAGAGAAAAAGCAATGGTAATCTGTAGCTCTCCTTTATTCACTTTGTTCCTCTACAATTCACAATTTACTTTTTTTCTGTTAAAAAAAAAAAAATTAAAAAAAAAAACACCAAAATTTATCTTCTGACTACACAAAACTAAGAAAAATCTCATGTAGAGGATATGTTCAAACACTACTATAATATTTTTTTTCCTTTCATCTTACAAAGATTATTTAACCAAACAGATCTGAACCACCATTCCCTCTAATACTACAAGTACCATCAATCTCAAACCAAAAAATGCGGCCCTACAACTGGAACACTGTAACAATATTTCAAGCCAGAATTTGACAGGTAAATTCAGAAACTGATTTCACTGGAACTAGCAAAAACAAATTCTCCCTTTCCAGTCTCCACAATACGTATGTTTTCCAACCCTGATTTGTTCCCAGCTTCAGCCCTGTCCAAACTATTTATCTTCAACTGTAAGCACTCAATCTACTGCATCACTGACAGGAATAGACATCAGTAATTTCTTCCCTGAAGGAAAAATATCCTTGCATTGAACCTATATTTGAGAACATGCAAGGCTGCCAAAGCATTGCAGTTCAGCAACAAAGTAATCACTGAAAATATAGTTTTGCCTAAAATAAATGAATAAATAACTTACACTCCAATTGCAAGCTCATTTTTCCTTTTACTGTTTACAAATTGTAAAATGGAAATTTTTTAAAAAAACTTTATTGCACTTCAGTTTCCCAAAATAAAACAGTGATGATAGAAGACAAATATTACTTGTAAAGTGTTGACAATTTCCTAAGTGACATACCACACAAAAAAATCCAAACCACCATTTACCCTGACAAATGAAACATTTATAAGCCTTATTTCGGTTTAAAACAAACGTGACTGCATTAACCTGAAGATTAGTCAGACAACCAGAACACATCTATCCAAAGAAAATTTTAATCAACAGGTAGAAACTACTGGAAAACAGTTCAGCCAAAATGACTTCTTTAGTCAGAACTGTCACACAGCCTGCCTTGTCTCAGACAAAATAAACTATTAAAATGTATTCGTAACATGTGTGCTTGTAGCCTGATTTTCATCTATATATCATCTATAATATCATCTTTTGGAAAGTTCAATAGAGACAGTAAGCTGGGAACACGAAGAGTATGACCATCAGGGCCAAGAGTAAAATCTCTGGTGAAAAAAGGAGTAAGAAAACTCTTCACCCATTATCTTTTCACCTATATTATGGGCATTTTTTTTTCTATCACATGTTTTGATCTCTGCACTTTCTCTCAATTCTTATTTTTTTTTAAATTGATTCTCTCCAATGAAAAAATTTCTAAAAAATTTCACTGCAAATGTTCTGCAATAAAATATGACTTTTGAGGCAGTCTGTTCAACATTTGCTTACAAATCTAACTAAAAACCAAAAACTCCTTAGAATGGGACTTGATACTATTGCGCCTTTGGCATTTACAAGTAAACCAACCACTTAGTATATGTCTTAGTTGTCTGCAAATCCAGGTACTGACCACCTCACACACATAAATTAGACTTGACAAGATAGGCCATTGATACATTTTGCTTCTTGTATCCTCTACACATGCTGAAATTCAAATAGTTGATGACCTATCCTGTATTCAGGGAAGCACAGCATGAAAGATTACGTTAGACTGTGTTCTTTGGAAGAGCTCCAGTACAATTCCCTTTGAGTAAAACCCTAATTCACAAACTGACCTAAGCTCAATTCTGAGATAAATCAGTGATTTTTATGACCTTCTGGTGTATCTAAGCTTATACTTGCTACTTTCAAAATGCACTATCATGAGAAAGCAGAGGTGAGAGTTCAGAGGCTCAACTTTTGGCCCAGTCTGTGATTCATGCTGGCTATGTGCAAGCTGTATGACAAGGCTGTTTCACAGCACTTGGATAAATATGTATGCCACAGTTACATACTGACTCCAAGCTAAAGGAAATGCAGTGGTAATTATCTACTCCTATAAGCTGGGTTCTATGGAAACATAATGCAGGCAATACAGGCTTGCTGTGGTCTAGCAGGTTCACCAGCCAGTAAGACTGCAGGAACTGAACTGCAGACAATGCTGCCAAGCCGACCTGCTTCTCAGCCTGGTTAGACCACAAAAATAACAAGAAAAGCTAAACATTGTACACAGAGAAGTCCTGTAGAACTCTGCCTATACACAGTCATAAAGTACTAGAAGTAAAACTTTATCTTTTCCATCAGCTGTATGTAAGCTTCAACAGGAAGAAAAAAGATTCCGTTATCAAGGAGAAAGTAAAGAATGAATGACCTTCAGACACAGGGTTTCTTCCAGCTCACTGAAGACTCCACCACTTCTCTGGGCAGTCTGTTCCAATGCCTGATTACTCTTTATGAGAAGAAATTTTTCCTAATATCCAGCCTGAACCTCTCCCGAGTGCAACTTAAGGCCATTACTTTCATCCTATTGCTGGTTACCTGAGAGAAGAGACTGACTTCCACCTCATCACAGCCTCCTTTCAGGTCAGTGTAGAGAGCAATAACATCTCCCCTGAGCCTTCTCTTCTCTGGGCTAAACAATCTCAGTTCCCTCAACTGCTCCTGTTAGACTTGTGCTCCAGACCCCTCACCAGCTTCACTGCCCTTCTCTGGACACACTCCAGGCTTTGCTGTCTTTCTTGCAGTGAGGGACACAAAACTGAACACAGCACTCAAGGTGCAGCCTCACCAGTGCCAAGTACAGGGGACGATCACCTCCCTGCTGGCTGTACTATTTCTGATACAAGCCAGGATCCACTGGCTCTCTTGGCCACCTGGGCACACTCCTGGTTTATGTTCAGCTAAGACCTCCAGATCATTTTCCTTCATGCAGCTTTCCAGCCACTCTGCCCTTAGTCGTTAGCACTGCATGGAGTTACTGTGACCAGAGTGCAGGATCTGGCACTGTTTCTTGTTGAAGCTCATATGATTATCTTCATTTGTATTTCTATTACAGCATTTGAGCAGTCTAACTGAAATCAGCAAATTTTCTCAGATTCAGCACATCATTGAACACTGCAGTTTTTGTCTCCTCTGCACTACATGAACAATCCAATTTGAGCCCAGAAAACAAATACATGCATATGTACAGAATCAGAACCAGTACCCTGAGGCCAAAAACCAAGTGCTAAGCTCAAGTCAACTGTGATCTTGCCTATTCTGCCACAGGAAGAAGTGATTTGTTTACAGACTTGTAAGTCTGGGGAGAAGCCTGTATGCTAACAGTCTGAGGTGAGCTTTCAGTACACGCTGCTTGATTCAAATTTGACCACACATCACCCTTTCCTTAGCTGGGTTTTATTGCAACATTTCTGGTTTTGCCACAATTAAAACAATTTCAGTAAAGTAACTATGCATTCTTTCCATGGGTTGAATAGGAAAAAAATAACAAAACGAAACAAAACAAAAAACCAAAACTCTCCTTAAAACAAGTTAACCACCAGGAGTTGCCCTATGACATTTACACCATTAACTGTGGATCTGTGTGAGGCTCGTTTGTTTGTTTGCAACTTAGTCAGCATCCTAGGGTCAGTTTCCAGCACACAGCCCTACACTAATATTTCAGAAGAGGAATAAATCACAAAAGCTTCCACGACTGGGTGGCTACAGTTTTTCTATGTAGAAGCTTACCAGGGACTTGGGCTTAATGCAAAAAGAACCTCCAGTATCTGTCTTGAAACAGATTCTGAAGCGTCAGTTTGCTATTCTGAATCAGAATGAAAAATGTTCATTTGGTATAGAAACATTAAAAAAAAAAAGTACACTTTGACAATATTATAACTCCAATAAAGATAGTATGATTTAAATACTTAAGTCAAAAAGAGTAACAACAACAAAAAGTTTTACTTTGCTAAGTATATTTCCAGAACATCATTTCAAAATCATCAACATTTGTTTTTGACACTTTTCAGACAAGAATGTAGCTGAACTCAACTCATTCCCACAGCATATATTCACTTTCTTTTCCAGTGGAATGCTTTTCAGTCAGGAATGGCTAAGTCACTTCTCTTAATGCCTGATGCACCCAACAACAGGGTGCAATCAACTTCAGTTTTACTGTAAATTTGAAGATCCCACAGCAAGAATATTACACAAAGTGCAGCCATTGGCTGAGAACTGTGCTGTTCCCACATGCTGGTGCCATACAGCTTTCAGGAGCAGACCCTATGTGGAACAGACCCAATGATCAACAATCTCCTGGGAGCTGGGGACAGGCTGAGGGAGCTGGGCTTGTTCAGCATGGAGAAAAGAAGGCTGCAGGGTGACCTCATTGCAGCCTTTCAGTACCTAAAGGGAGCCTACAGAGGGGAGGGGAATCAACTCTTTGAAAGGGTTGATATGTGTAGGACGAGGGGAAATGGTTTTAAGTTGAGGGAGGGGAGATTTAGGTTGGACATTAGGGAGAAATTCCTTACCCAGAGAGTGGTGAGGTGCTGGAACAGGCTGCCCAGAGAGGTTTGGATGCCCCATCCCTGGAGGTGTTCAAGGCCAAGCTGGATGGGGCCCTGGGCAGCCTGGTTTAGCATTAAACGTGGAGGTTGGTGGCCCTGCATGTGGCAGGGAGGTTGGAGATTCATGATCCTTGAGGTCCCTTCCATCCCTGGCCATTCTGTGATTCTGTGAGCTCACATGGAACCTTTTTATGTCTTCAGAAGAAAGTAACTCAGCTAGCTTGCTAAAAATTCTGTGCTAGTGCCAATGACACTGGGACAGTGATCTGCCCATGTCCTGCAGCTATGGGGTTGAAGCAGACACAGGGTAATGGGGAAGAGAGTCTAAGACTGCCAGGTGGGTCCTCGGAGACTGGGTATGTTGGAGCATGTTTCGAGTAACAGTATGGCTAGTACAAAGAAGGGCTTCTCAGAACATACACACAGCTGTGAGAGGTGGCAAAGTGTGGGAAAAGATATACCCTGCAAGTCAAGCAAGTGCTGGAATATGTTAGTGCTGCTGGGATTGAGCAACCCAGCTTGTTAGTATGCACAACCCAATATTGTCTGAATGGCTGGCAGTCTCTCCTGCTATGAGTAAGAAAGGTAAGCAGATCCCAGGAAGGCACAGGAAGGAAAATAATCTCAAAAACAAAGAGCGGAGCTATGCAAATATACAATATCCTCACCCTTTTGGACACTGAGGTTCAGTAATGTCCTCACACTCTTCTTCAACCCAGCTTGCCTCTCCTTAAAACAAATGAGTGCAATTTATTTTTCAAGACAGTAAATTACTTTATTGATCAATACAAGTTTTTTGCTTTATAAGATGTTTTTAAAAATACTGTGACCTTATTCCATTCAAACAAACAGAGGTACACAAGAGACACTACTGGAATTCACTGAGGGCATTTACCTTTGCATGCAGCTTGATAATTGACACAGCAATCATTATTTTCCACACAATCATCTGAGCAGGAGCAATGATACTCTGGTCGCCTCTTCTCTCCACACCTGAACTTATTACATGTCCATATATGAGCTACAAACAGATGACAGACAGTACAACAGTTAACACCCATGCAAGTGTCACATTAAAGTATTGAATGGTAAGTTCTCAAATGTGTACTCACAAAAAGAAAGTCCTGAGGTATTTGATGCATGAATACTAGCACAACCTTTGGCATTTTGGAAGATATTAACATCCATGGCTAAACAATTTGAATGCACAGACATCTGAAGATAATTATGCAGCATATGCTTAAAAATACCGCAGATCATGAAAGGTCAACAGAAAGTATCTACAGGTCTTCTTAAGTATGGTAATTTCTTTGGACTTAATCCAATAAACACATACTATAAACAAGCTCCCCAACAAGTGCATCAAGAAAATCCCTAACTTAGTTGTTAGACAGGCTCTCCCCTTTGCTTTAAAGAATTCTTTAAACTGGTGTTATTAAACAGAGAGGAGGGTAAGTCCCACACAAGTTTTCTAACATGCAAAAAGCTTTATGCAGAGGACCTCTGAACAATAATCAGTTGAAGCAAACAGCTGAATTCAGTTTAATCATTTGGTTCTAAAAAGTCAGCATTGGAATTTTAAATTTCAGGGTGAGACTATATTAACAAGTTCTACAAAGACTTTAAAGTTGGGCAAGATGAGAAATAAGTGGTAAGAATATCATATATCATGTATTAAGGTAAAACTACAAGTTCTATCTTTAGTGTTACTATCCAAAATATCATCTTACTCCATACAATTTCTCCATGGAACTTGTCGCACCTTTGCCTATCTGGCTTGCAGCTTTTGATAAATCATGACAACTTCCTGCTTTGAGACCATTTTCCAACACTGCAGCCTATTTTGTTGTCCCGCATTGTCCCAGAGGCCAGCATGATAACCTTGCTTCACACTGAAGCAGGGGAATAATAGGGCAGAGTGCTTGAGCAGCAAGGTATTGGATAGGAAAAGACCATTCACAGAGCAGCTCTGTCCTCCCCTTCTCATGTGGGTCGTAACTGACACAAAGACCCAATATACAGAATCCACAGGACAATGCATGCCACTGTTCTCTCACTCCCAAGCACAGAAAAGGCTGGCTGAGACCTTCAGCCACAGTTCTTGCTGTGCTTTTCAAGGCAGATTGCAGCAACACACTCTCACATTCTCTCTCCCATTAACCACATTCAAGCTTTACTGGTGTGTAGAACACATAGTCCTGAAGCTCCTTCCCCAGGAGCCCTTAGTAAAACCATTGCCAATAGAGTGAGTAGGAGGATGTGGGACTGCTGCAGCAGAGCCACCGCGCTCAGTCTTCCCTCTCTTGCCCCCTGAAAAGCATTTAAAGTTGAAGTAATGACCACCTGACCACAACAGAGCTCACATGTGCTGGCCCATATGAGAGCTTGCCTCCATAATTTTTTCCATCCTTACCTGGTTGTATGCATGTTTCCTGGTAGTCTAAGCAGCAGTTTCCAAGCTTAACACAATCTCTGTCACAACGACAGCTTCCAAAGGTCCTTTCAAAGCAACGACCTTTGCAGGTTTTTACTGTAATACAGAATAGTGTTAGTAATCAATATGCAAAAAAAAACTGATTTGCAGCATTAGCAGCACCTTATTTGGCCAGCGTTTTACTGTAAGCAGTAAATGAAGTGAATCCACAATTCTGTTTTTGACTTCTCAAAAATCTTGAAGTGTGTGGTATAAGGTAATAAAAAAAAAGGTAATAATTATGGTAAAACTCTAATAAAATGGGGAAAGTTAAACAGATTCTTAATAAGGTGCTAATATTATGCATCTTGGTTAAAAATCATTGCAGCACTGTTTGTTAAACATACTTCCAATTATTTTAGATTTGTAGCATGAATAAAATTGTTCTGAAGGAAAAGCTTGATTTCTTAAAATATTTAACCTTCTGTCTGAAGAAACTTCACCATCAAAAAGATGGTTTATTTTCAGGGAAGAAAACGGTCAAAAAATTTCACACAAAAAACATTTTCAGACTACAGTTCCAACCAATAAAAAAACCCAACCTTTTTATTTTCATAGTTGACAGGAAATGATGAAAAATAAATGTTCCCGGACAACGTGGAATATAAATTGTCGGTTTTTGAGTTTTGTTTTTGTTTGTGTGTTTTTTTGTTTTTTTTGTTGTTTTTTTTTTTAATAGGGAACTGAGAAAAGTCAGCCACATGACATGACCACAGATGCAGCTGGGATACATGGAAGCTGCCAGCTTAGATACTGAGCACAGGGATGAGTTTACTTTCCAAAGAAGTATACAGGTACTAAAGACACCTGATGTTTATTTCCCAGTATTTTCATACCACTCTAAATGAAACTATTTCAACCAATGCATCCAATGTTCTCCATGTAGCAAAAAAGGGTGGCATTCTGGTAATACTAAAATTAACTCACAGAAGAAGAAAAAAAGAAATTGCTAGAAAAGTTACTAATAAACAGCATAATAGTTACCATCTTTTGAACAGCTAGGCTTCAGGCCAAATATACATCCTAGGATTGTTGTTAGCACGCAGACACAGAGTATCTGTGGGACAGAAAGGAAAAGAGAGCAATTGTGAGTGACCACAGAATGGTTTAGAAAGCCTTCATTTTCTCTAGTAACACTACACAATTGTACTGAACGTGATCAACATGCTGATTAGGAGGCCGATTTCACCACTTGCACAAGCAGTTTTCACTCACAGCAGCAGTTACACTGACTTCAACTGACTACCTGTGCATGAAAGAAAATTCTCTAGACTGGGTTCTCTAAACTTTCTTATTAAGTTAGGTCAAGTAAATACTGTGATTTATTTCCCTCTCTCAAATGAAAAAAAGTTGCTTATGTTTAGACATGTATTCATTTTCTACAGAACTTTCTTTGTTCCACTTCTTCCTTCCTCCTGGACTGTTCTAAGAAAATGAAGTTATGCCTTTGACCACAGACTGCAAACAGAAGCCCTGGCCTTTAAGTGATACCTATAATTTTCCTAGGCAGGAAAACCTTTTCCCACTTCCTAGTATGTAGTTCAGTGTTGGTCTATACAATGGTAAGCAGCTGTGGGATGTCACCTTAGACCAACCACAGTGTCTTACACCGACCAGAAACTGTCGCCATGTTTACTTTGGATTCTCAATGCTTTAAGGCTGTTAAACAGGCACCATATTGCTCATACCCAGCACTTCAAGCAAGATCTAATGCTTACTTAAATAAAGGGATAGATTCCTTCTAACCTCACTATCCTCACTGGATTTATGAGAAGCAGCTGAAGGAGCTGGGATTGTTCAGTCTGGAGAAGAGGAGGCTCTGGGGAGACCTTATTGCTCTCTATAACTTCCTGAAGGGAGGTTGTAGTGAGCTGGGGATTGGCCTCTTCTGTCATGTATCTGATGATAGGACTGGAGGGAATGGCTTCAAGCTGCTCCAGGGGAGGTTTAGGCTGGACGTTAGGAAATACTACTTCTCTGAAAGAGTGGTCAGGCCCTGGAACAGGCTGCCCAGTGAGGTGGTGGAGTCACCGACCCTGGAGGTGTTCAAGAAAGGTGTTTGGTTCTTGTGTTGTAATATGGTTTATTTAATGAGTACTATTGGTGATAGGTGGATGGTTGGACTGCATGATCTTGTAGGTCTTTTCCAAACCTGGTGATCTTGTGATACTGCGATTCGTTTTTGAGGAACAGTGCACATATTATCACTACATCCATAGTAATTAGAAAGCCAGCAATGCACTCATGACTGCCATTCTATTCAAATGTAAATTGTAATACTGATGTTAGCTAAAAGTCCTGAAAGAGAAAGCAGTTTCAGAAAAATAATGCTTTCGTATTCAGAAGTGTTGAGGAAGATAATAGAGAATGTACATCTGGTCATTCTTTTCTGAGAAAAATGACTTTGAATCAAAAGTTAAATATTTTCAAACGCACTTCAGTAAAAGTTAAGTACTGCCCACATTAAGCATTTCTCTTTTTACCGCCTTCCCCATCAGCAACAACTGCTGAATCAGTTTTTTTAGTATAATACCTATAAATTATTCTGGACCTTGGAAACTTTCCATCTGAAATATCACCTAGACAAGTACACATACAGTGAGGTAGGTGGTGTGTCAGATGCTAGACTTCAAGGCTCAGGAAAATCACTGGGGAGAGCAAAACTTATTACTGTTCTTTTTATTTATACATTACTATTGGAAAATAGAAACTCTTGAATTCGGTTATAAAAAGTGAACCTGAGTCTACTTTATTTCAGGGTGATGATAGATTTATTGCTTTATGCCATGCTACTAAGCTCAAAGAGTAGAATGTCTGCTGATATGTAACCACAAGCAGGCATCAAACAAATAAAAACCACTCTATTCTGAGTGTAATCCTATTCCTGAGATTCTGGCACTGAGTGTTACAAAGCCCTGTTTTTGCACTGTGCTCCAAGATTCCAGTTTTCACTTCTGTGAATATAACTAATTTCAACAAGCAAAAGCATGGAAAGGATAATGTTTACTGGGACATACTAGTATCTTTTGGGTAGGAAAATGATAATGTTTCTGATAAAGTAGTGCAAGCCGTGTTTCCAGCAAGCAATACTACAGAAATCACTGAGCTTCACAGAACACAGCACACTACCAATGCTTTGCCTACTACAAATCTATTCTGCTCTCGAGTTTCTTGAAAAAAACAACAATCTCCAGGTCCTTACCTGGCATACTTTGTCCACCTGTAACTAAAGAAAAGCTGGGAACTATACTGTACTATAACAATGGATATTCAAGCCTTTATTTTCTTAACACTAGCCCTGAAAGAGCTTAGAATTTTGCAGTAAAATATATTTAAGACTATTTTTTGTTCCTTCAAAGCTTAATAAAGAAACTTCTTAGGGATGGTAGCTTAGAGCATTTGATGATATCCTGGGACAATCAAAGCTGACCAAGTACCCTATACTACATAATTATTTTGAATAAGATCTTTACCTTCAGTCTTTAGTCATTTCAATATTACCCACGCAAACGGCACAAGCATTCTGATGGAACAATGTGGAACAACTAAACCTGGCCAACAGCAGTAGCAGTCTTGCCTAAGCCCAGCAAGAGTTATTACAGTAACTCTTAACATGTTGTCTGTCAGTGAAAATGCTCTGAGATCATCAGCTCTGCAAACGACCAGAAATGACTGACTTTAAAGAAGACTGCCCAGGTACAAAAGGTTATCTCACTAATGCAGCCCTAAGGTGGACTAATTTACTTCACTTCTTGCTATCTGGGACTTCACTGCAGCAGGTAGCTTACTAATATTACCTGAACTATTTTGCATACACCTAGATCAGGTTTGGGATGCTGCATTCTGCTGTGTAAAGATTTTGTTTATTGCTGTTAAATACAGACAAGTAGCTGCACACATATAGTTCAAGGTTTACTAACAAGAACCTTGTTACAACCTTGCAGAAAGAATATGGGAATACAACACGTAATAGGAAGGCAAAGAACCAGACCTCATTACAGAAAAAAGCAGCACATGAACTTTTTATGATTTTTACTTTGAGAGATTGCTAGAACAAAATGTAAGGTTCTCAACCAACACAGTAACAACTGAAGAGAAGAAAATGTCCTGTTTTGTTTTGAAAATATTTTCTGAGAAAGTTTGTTTTGGAATCAAAAACATTGCCATCCAGGGATGAATCTCTGTCTATCACTGCTTCCTTTACGTGGGAGGAAGAAATAAAAGCTTTGCTTTGTAAACATTATAGTGGTTGGGAATAGGTAGTTGAGTATTTGGAAAACTGCAATCCTGAGAACATTTCAAAAGCCTTTTATTTTGAGCTGGGAAGATGGCAAGATGATAACATGGTTAGAGGGCAGGCTTATTTTCACCACTCATCTCTGTAGGGATAAAGTCAAAGAGAAATCCACCAGTGGTTTCAGTGAGCTGGTGGAAAGGCTTAAGAGCAGTGTGTAGATACCAAATGCCAAAGTGACTGATCAGCTAACTACAGGGCAGGTCCCAGTGATACACAGTGATACACAGGGAAACCTTTCACCGTTCCTTTGCCAAGGAAAATTAAAATATTATTCTGCCACAGTCCATTTCTCTTCACTTTTTACTATGCCTGTCCATCTCCCCTACTCTACCCTGTATTCATCCATTCTGTATTTCCTATGGCAAAAAATACATTGTCTTTTCCTTTAAGGCATAATCATTCTGGATTAAGTTTCTTCCTGTGCTGACTCTCCTCATTCTTTGTCTACCGTGTACTCAGCTGCTTTCTATCTTTCTTTTTTCATCCCTAGTGTTCTATGTCACTCCACAGTTTAAGGCGCATTAGTTAACTAACTGCTGTGCAATTAACAAAGAAACCATGCAAAACAGTGGATTTTCATTCTAACATCCATGATTGACTCCTGCAGTTGCTGTGTCACGTCTGCCCATGAAGTGAGAATGTCTAGACTGGGTTGGTAATGCCAGTATTACAAAAACATGTGGAATTTTCCAAAACCACTGGGATCTGCGAAGGGCTATGTTTTCACCATTTTATGCGCCTAAAATAATTACACATAGACACAGACTTTAACAGTGAAAGACTCTAGAGGAAGAATTTCATCTGAGAAGAAGATAGTAATAAATAATTAATTTCATGTAAGAGCATAATCACCTTCTGCCTTTATAAAGGGCGTATTAAAAGTACAGAAAACATACTGTACAGATTTAAAAAGAAAACAAAAACAACTTATCCACACATGCCAAAGGCAGCAGAACATTTGCTCATGTTTATAAAAGCTATTTTTAAGTAGGGATAACCCTCACCAACTCAGCTCTATACACAAACAGGAGGATATTTAATAAATTTTACTGAGCTGAAGTGAAACGGATACTTCATTCATACCAGCACAGCTATTAGGCTAAGTAAATCAGCAAAAAGAAGTTAGCAGTACTGAAACAAATGTGTTACACACGTCATGTTTCCTTCATTCACCTCTAATTCTCCAAATTAAATTTTTTTTATGATTTTCAAAGACTTGATTGTGTTGATCCACATTCCTTGTCTGGAGTCCACAAGGGGAAAGGGAGTTGCTAAGACTC
Organism: Centrocercus urophasianus; assembly: GCF_019232065.1. Lineage (NCBI taxonomy): Eukaryota > Metazoa > Chordata > Aves > Galliformes > Phasianidae > Centrocercus > Centrocercus urophasianus. The sequence goes on along the minus strand of NW_024884142.1, from coordinate 47,264,221 downwards.
TGAGATCTTGGTTGTCTTGAAACATTGAAGGTGACTGAATTAGCCTGAAGTCTACAGAGGCAAAAGATAGAGATCATTGGTTTTCTTCTCAAAGAAGGATGCAGAAGGCCTACTCATGTTGTTTCTATGAAATGCTTTCAGACATTGTATGCTATTGCAGCCATAGCCTAAGGTCATTCAAGGGACAAGAATGTTTTAAAGGTAGCTTGAGCCAATGCAAGGTGCTACAAAAAGCCTTCAAGAAGCTAACCAAAGAGCTACAACTCTAAATACCTCACAAAACTCTTAAAGTGTCTAGCTTTAACAAGAGAAAAAAAGATAAAATAGAATCAGTAGCTGCCAACACATTAATAAAAGCAAAAGTAGAGAAGAAAATATGGTGTTCTGCCGGTCACACTCTTCCTCTTCCAAAAATCTCTTTTCAAGAATAAATCTAAAGTTATTATTTATAGTACTTTCATAAGATTAGTAACAAGAGTGTTGCTTTTATTGAGTGCTGATAATACTATTGAATTTACTGAGTAAGCCACTTCCATTTTTCACCTGCAGATGTTGCTACTGCCACCATTCAGCAATTTTAGGCTGAACGGGAAGACACAGTAACCTTACAGAGTCAGTGAATAAATTCTGTAAAATGGACCATAAGGAGTATCAAAAAAATTGTGATCCACAAAGGGGAACAGGAATAAGACAAACAGGGTATCAGAGTGACTCACTATGACACTTTACTAATCTTGCTGTTAACCGTTTACAGGCACACTTTTAGCCCTGGCTCCTGCGGCTTTTTTCCGAAGTGAAGAGCTGATAGAGAGGCTGTTATTTACCTCTGTATTCCTTGAATACAGCTCCTCAAAATACAAAAGGCAGACTATCAAAAGATCCTCACTTTACAACTTGGAAACTGTATTTCAGCCAGAAGAGCAGTTGAGCACCGTCCCATTTGATCCTGATAGAGAGGAGTACAATGGAAGACCAACAATATTTTTATTTAGATCAACTTGCCTACATGCCTTTAGAGAGCTGAACTGGGACAAGGTGCATCTGAATTTTTTCAATACTGTAAATATTACTTTTTTTTTCATTAATTCTCTCTTGTCCCCAGCCTTCTTATGCAATGCTGAATAGTTAAACAATAGCCAAAAGCCCTTCCTTATTCTGCTCAATGGAATGTGTTCTCCATCACACTGCATTTACAACAATATCCACCACTGTCATATAAACACTTTTATGGCATTGACCTGTGCAACATCTGTACAGGAAAGGAAAGTTTATTTAGGGCGGTTTTTTGTTTTGTTTTTTTTTTTCAGTGCAAGAAGTGTATTTTTACTTTGCTTCAATTACTTTCCCCTGTTATTTTCAAAATTCCAAGACATTATAAAATAACTTGTTTGAAAATGACGTGTTTGATGACGGTGATATGAAACACTGACAAATCCCATTAGAGCATTCTTTAAAATTAGTATTTATTCAGTTCCTATTGTGTGTTCACAGTGATGTTTACCAATACATTATTTTCCAGCACTACCCTGGAGCAAGAAACTTTTCAAACTTTCCATGATTTCATACCTTTACCTTGTTTCACTCCTCCTTTCAGCTGACATCAACATTCAATGGTAAGTCAGGTCAGAATAATTCAATCATTGTATATTTCTACTGATATTAATGAAAGAATGCCAAGAAAAAGTTTTTAAGAGTAGAGGCTTGGTGGAAGCCTTGCATAATTTTGTATCTTTGACTTCGCCTGAAATTGAAGCCAGCTTGTCCGTAGCAGGTAGGCAATTACTGCAAAATTAAAGAAAGGAAATGAAAATCCTAAGACGGTCCGAATGTTCAAGAACCTCTGAGCACACATAATACTAATCATGGCCCCACTCCTTTGTGCAATCTGACCAGACCAAATGGCTGATCCAGGCACACCAGTCTAATTTATTGGCAGATAGTCTAAACTTAAATTCCTAGGCACAGCATGGGTATTTTCAACCACACAGTCAGCCATCAACATTAACAAAAACATGCAAGCCCCACAGCTGGATGTACTTGATTTGATTCCAAGCTCTGCACTGCAACTGTAGCCAGGGAAACCAGCAGCACTCATATACTGCACTCAGGAGTTCAACTGAAAACCTCCACCATAGTTTTAATCCTTCAGCTCAATTACATAAGGGAGGAGAGCATTTTGCAGCCTGTCCTAAATGGCACCTAAGCTGGTAGCAGTGCCTAACCTACCAAGCTCAAAATGAACTCAAGTACACTAAGAAAAGTGGCAAATCACACCTGACTACAGCCTATCCCCACATTAAGTGACTCTCAGGTCATGCGAGAGCTCTGCAACAATGCAAATATATTCCTGACGTGGAAGGGACTCATAAGGATTATCAAGTCCAACTCCACACAGCACCACCCAAAATTCAAATGGTACATCTGAAAAACGTTGTCCAAACACTCCTTGAATTCTGGCAGCTTGGAGCTGTGACCTCTGTCCTGCAGAGCCAGTGCCAGTGCCAAAGGTGAAGAACCTTGCACCAGGCTCCAACTTGACCCTCCCCTGACCCAGATCCATGCCATTCCCTTGTGTCCTGTCACTGTCACCAGAGAGTAGAGATCAGCACCTAGCCCTGAAGAATTATAGGCTGCCATGAGGCTTCCCCTTATCCTCCTCTGCTCTGGGCTGCACAAACTAAGGGTCCTCAGGTGTTGCTCATACATCTTGACCTCTAGGCTCTCCATCATCTTCATAGCCCTCCTTTGGATGCCCTGTAATAGTTTTATGTCCTTATATTGTAGCACCCAAACCTTCGCTCAGTACTTGAAGTGAGGCCACACAGCACAGAGCAGAGTGGGATAATTCCTCCCCTTGTGCAGTGGCAGCACTGAGCCTGATGGTCCCCAGGGAATGGCTGGCCCCTTGGCTGCCAGGACACACTGCTGACTCAGACTCAACTTGCCATCAACCAGCACTCTCATGTCACTTTCTGTGATACTGCTCTCCAGCCTCTCATCCCCAAGTCTGTACATGTATCCAGGGCTGTCCTGTCTCATGCGCAGAATCCAGCACTTGCTCATGTTAAAACTCATACCGTTGCCCCGCCCTCCAATTTATCAAGATCTCTCTTTGAGGGATTCAACAGCTCCTCCCAACTTACTGCTGTCCACAAACTTAACTTAGTATACCTTCAAGTCCTGTATCCAAGACATTCATGAAAATACTAAAGAGACATGGCCCTAAAACTGAATCTTATGGAATCCCACTGGTGACTGATCTGCAGCCTGACATAACCCCATTTACTAAAATCCTTAGCACTCAACCCACCAGCCAGATCTTCAGCCACGACACTGTATTTCTCTCTAACGGCATACTGGACATTTTGTCCAGAACAATACTGTGAGATACAGCATCAAACGCTTTGCTGAAATCCAAAATGACATCAACTGGCTTTCCTTGGTCAACTAGGTGGGTAACCTTGTCATAAAAGTTAATTAAGTTTGCCAGCTACGCTCATTAAACAGGACTTACACCTCATAAACCCAAGTTGGCTGTGACCAATGACTGCACTGCCTTTCAAATGTTTTTCAGTAATTCCCAGAAGAATCTTCCTCATAATTCTACCAGGCACTGAAGGGAGATCAACCTGTCTGTAGTTAACCAGAGTGTTCTTTCTTGCCTTTCTTGAAAACTGGAACAATGTTTGCTAGCTTCCAGTCAACTTGGTCCTCTCTAGACTCCCAGGGTCATTGAAATTCATCAAGAGGTCTCACAATGATACAAGCCAGCTCTCTGAGTATGCTGGAACAAAATCCATTGAGACTCTGTATGGGAAGTACTGAGTCATGGCCTGAACCTCTGATTGATCACCTGAGGTGAGCAATGAGTCAGCCATGGGAGCACAGGTGAAGGCAATTCACCTGTACTGCTGGAAGGGGTGGAGCTTGGTTTCACCCCCCCCTAGACCCACTTAAGAGCTGACTACCACTGGGGAAGGCTCTCTTCTGGAGATCCACTCCACTGGAGTTTCCTAAGCCAGCCCAGGATAAGGGTAAGCATCCCTATCTTTTTTGTTTTCTGCTTTGGTGTAATGACTACACAGCCAAGCTCTCTGCTATACTATAACATCTGTACATTCATTGATTGTACAGACTGTTAAGCATATATGCATCCACTTGAAGCAGCAAGTGCCACCAAATTTAGGGCTGGCTGGGAATTTATTGTTACTGCAGTCAAAATCCTCCAAGCCCAAGATAGAGATGAAGAAGGTGTTAAACATCTCTGCTGCCTCTGCATCCCTATCTGTGATGTGACCATTCTCATCAAGTAAGAGACCCATGTTATCTCTGGTCCTCATTTTGTTGTTAACATATTGTTCCCCACATTAAGGGCCAGCTTCAACTCTAAGTTTTGGCCAAACAAATTTTATTCTTACAGTGACAAACATCATCGCAGTAGCCTTCCTATGTCACCTAACCTCACTTCCAGCAGCCATACATTTTCTGCCTAACCTCTGATCAGGATTCCTGCACAGGCAAGCCACCTGTGTTGACTTCCAATGTTTTGGAATCGCCTGTCCCCTGTGCTCTTAAGAGGCGGTACTGGTACAAAAAAAGCCACCAGTACTGATGGATTCTAATGCCTTCAAAAGCAGTTTCCCAGTGAATTCTGCTAACTAATTTCCTGAACAGCTCTTCTAGAGTTAAGAGTCTCTCCTGCTTACAGCAGCGGCAAATGCTGACAAGAAAAGATCTGCATCAGGCTAAGCACCCCAATTGCTAAGGGGTTTATGATTCAAATCTTAAACGCTAACCTTCATGTAAAAAGCAACAAACAACTGGAACCAGATTTATGGAATCATAAGGCTAAACGAGAGGGACCTCAAAGATGTTTTTAGTCCAATCACCAAAGCAGGTTTAAAACAAAATTCCGGCCATGCTGCTGAAGGCTACATGCAGTTGAGTTTCAAACCCCTTCAAGAGAAACCGTTCAGCCTTCTTGGGCAATGTGTTCAAATACTGAATTGTCTTCCCAGGGTGCTGTTTTTTTCCTCCCTTATACTCAATATGAGAACCTCTACTGCTTCAAATTAAATTGTTGTCTCATGTCTCCACTTGTACATCCATACAGGTACAAGGTTCATCTTCTTGAAAACACCCTTAGAGGTAGGGGAAGGCTGCTATCATGGGCAGGATCTGAGCCTCATCCAAGCCCATCTAGGCTGAACCAGCCCAGCTCCCTTGGCTTCTCCACATTAGTGAGGAGCTTCTGTCCTTGACCACCTTGGTGTCCCTCCATTGATCACAATCCCGTTTAGATTGATCTTTTCTGTACCAGAGAACTCAAAACCTGATATTTCAAATGGGATCTAATAAGTGTTGAGTATAGAGAAAGAAAAAAAACTCCTCTTGATTTGTCAGCACGTGGACTTAATTTTCACTGCTAGAAAGCTGAGAACGGTGCAGAGATTCCCAGGGACGCCATCTTATCGTGGTATCATTCGCTGTCTTCAATCTAAAGGTGAAAACAAAGTTTTGTCCCACCCAGTAATTTAGCTTAATCCTCAGGTTGATAAAAAGTTCACTCAGTAACAACAAGGGAAAGTAACCAAGCCTACAGCTGTGCAACTATATATTCTTTACCATTCCTCATAGTATCTGCATTTGGTCAGTAGTTAACTGAAAAACACAAAGCAGATTCTGGGAGTACATACCAGAGTCACAGTGTCTTAATTTGGTAACTAGATTGTTTAAATTCACACAGTGTTGCACAAACTTTACCTGTTCTCCCTATGAATGGAAGAAGGCAACTGAATAAAAATTTTTTAAAAGGCAGAATACAATTGTTTTTCACAGGTACATAAAATACTAACTAGTATACTTCAGTATAAAATACTAAATTAAGAAAACTTGGACTGGCCTTTTAGAAGAAAGCAGAAGAAAAAAAAAAAATGACACAAGGCTTGCAAAATACTTTTATTTTTAAGAGTATTCCTACAATATTTTTTAAAGCCTCACAGTTTACTATCTTAAGTACTTCAAAATGCTTCAGGAAGTCTCTATAAGAATCATACACTTTCAATGTTTCCGTTCCAAGTCTGAAATATTTTGGTTTGGTTTTTTTTCCCCCCCAATCAGAAATTGTTGATCTGTGATCTTCTAATGCAAGTGTCACTCATAAATGACTTTTCCAGCTCTGACAAAGAAAAAGTCTGAAACTGTGAACATGAAAAAAACGTTGTTACTTTTTTTCCCCCTCAACATTTCAGCTTTTAAACACATGGAAAATTTTAGTAAAATGAATGAATCAGACAAAACCCAATGAGATTTCCTGGCCAACCTGAATTGAAAACATTAAACCTAAGGAAGAATTAAATTGCTCTTGAAAGGCAGCCAGCTGGTCAGTCATGTAAAAGCAGCAGATGAGCCTGGAGAGAACATGAACAGCACATTCAGCTTTGAAGTAAAGGTAAAAACATAGAAGAAGTAAATGGAAAAATGTGCTAGGAGATTACATAAATAAAGAGATCATCTCCCAAGACTGCTGAGTGCTGGATGTTTGCACTCAGTTGCTCTTCAGGAATAATGATGGGTTAATAAATCCCTGCAGGTCTGTCCCACTATCCAGGAAATCCTGCCCATGCATAGCACCAGAAAAGCAACACGTGATGTGAACTTCTACTGCTGAGCTAAAATTGTGCCTGCCACAACAAAAGCTGCTAAAAGCGGAGGTGATTCTATACCACTTCCTCATCTACCCACATCCTCCCTCACCCAGTGTTTGCTGGTTCACAGTTCATTCAGTTCACAATAGCTGAGTACCACCATGAGACATGGAGAGGCTCCTGAAACCACCCACAAGTCAGTTCTACATGACAGCCTTCTGCATATGGTGACTTCACAGCTTTTCTCTAATGGGATAAGATCACCTCATCAGCAGAAGCTGACAACACAGAAGTTGCATTCAAGTCGTACAGACATCTTTGGATGGCAAACACATGCACAGAAATAGGGGAATATAAGCAAGTCCATGCTTTCCAGAAATTATTTTTTTCCAAACAAGCAGACAACAAAAAATGAAAAACAAAAAACAAATACCACCACACCCAGAAACTTACCTGAAATCACATTTTCCCATCTACCCTAATAAAAGTAACAACAGCACATGCAACAAGGATAAAGGCAGGTGTAAGAAGTTACCCTGTGCTTACTTCGGGCAACATCACTTTTATTGTTTCCCACTGCACAATCAGGATCACTAAGCAAGTAAGTCAACTCCTTTTTATTTTTACCAGTCAAGTTTTCTACCATTCTGACTTCCTACCGTGATGTTTAAGCTAAGTATACCCTTATTTTACTCAGGCCAATATTATCTAGTATCTGTAAGTTTTTCAAACGTTGCCTAAATACTCTAAATTATTGCTGTTTGCACTAACTACAAACAGTGCTACACAGTTGTTCACTGCTTTTTGCTTGCTTCTGTATAGATGACATATATTTAATTTGAAAACTTTAAGTCAGCACAGGATGAATGCCTTGCCAGTTCTTGGAGAACTACTGTGGTCTGAAAAATAAGGATGTGATTCAGAAGTGCACATAAGTGCATGTGAAAGTTTAAGCTTGTGCTTAACTCCAGTTCTGAAGTGATTATTTCTATTTGAATAGCATATGATTTTTCACTATCACAACCCATTTTGATGGTGAAAAGAGCCCATTTTTTTTTTCAGCCATCTGCTGCAATGCCTTATTTTGGGACATCCTGTCCTTCCCAGAAGAGAACAAAGTTATGAAATAAGCTGTAGCCCATTACCTTTAAGAATGCTTTTCATCAGTATAATTGCCAGGAGGGAAAAAAAAAAAAAAAAAAAAAAAAAACAACACAAACCAACAATCCTCTACACATAAACAATCAAAGAACTTATGGAAATTGAGTATGTTTTGTAGTGTTCTAACAAACATGTAAATGCAATTCACAACCTATTATGTTAGCAAATATACTCAGTGTGCAGTTGCCAGTGTGATGGTTACTGTTTCAGATGAACTGACCAAGTGATGCTAAACCTGGAAAGGTAACTTGATTTGAAAGTGTACTGCTTATGGATATACCACACAATAAAAGCTGCTGCAGTTCCACAGAAGCTTCCTTCCAAGAAGGCCACAGTTTAAGCTTGATAATGACTTCAGCCTCGTAATGATCACTCCGGGCAGTCTGGACAGTCTTATTTTCACATCTCTACAGGAAGGATAATTATAATACAGTTGCGTGGCTAAAACTGGAAGCTGACCTACCTGCTAAGAATGGCTTTGGACACAGGTCCTCCGAACCAGGACTGAAAGCGGCTCCAAGGCACGCTCGGAGGCAAACTTTCAAAGCACAGCGTTTCAAATGCAGCACAAAGCCAACTTTTAATCCTTCCTCTGTCCTCCCGAAATCTTTTACGAATTTCCAGTCCTATCTCCTCGTTTGAATACGTTTACTTTCCCCTACATCTAGTTAGAACCGCACGAAGAACACTGGATAATCGCTAAAACTAGGAAAGAATCCAGGCGATTCAAGCGCGAGCGTCGCCAAGAGACGAAAAGGAAACGACAAGCCGAGAGCCGCCCCGGCTCCGCCAGGTAGGCTGCTGCCGGTAGCTGCTAAGCACGCCACCGCAAGCGCCGCACTGCCGCCTGAGGACGAGGCGACCCCGCAGCGCCCCTGTTGCTCTGGCAGAGCCCAGCCGAGGGCTTCCCAGGGGGCGCCGAGGGCTTCCCAGGGGGCGCCGAGGGCCCCGCGAGGACGAGCCTCTCCCGACCCTCAGGGTGGACAGCCGGGACTGCCCGCCCGCCCGCGTAGCGCCGCGGTGCTGCCCGCCGGGCCCGCCCGGCCCTTACCAGGGAAAGCACTTTGTAGGTGTTGGGGTCCTTGCTTTTGCCGCCCGGAGCTTTCTCCGGCTCCTCGGCCACCTCCAGGGCCGGCAGCATTGGCACGGCCGCAGCCTGCAGCTCGCCATCGGCCGCCCCTCTCCCGCCGAGGCCCTCCTGACGGCCGTTGCCCGCCGCCTTCTCTCCGTTGCCCTGCATGCCGCCCGCCGCTCTGCCCTCCGCCGTCCCGGCCCCCGTTATTAATAGCGCGGCGGCCCGGCCCGACCGGCCCCGCCCCTGCTGGAGCGCGGCCGCCGGCAGCCCCCACTCCCACGCTGGCGGGGCCGAGCAGGGCCGGGGCCTCAAGCCCCGGGTACGGCCCCGTTGCCCGCCCTCGGCCTGCAGGCACGGCCCATCCGCACCTGTGCTGGTGAACCTGCAGCTTGGGTGGCTGCGGGTGTGAGGCGCCGTCACCGCGAGCACAAAACAGGAGCTGGCAGGCAGTGTTTGCGGGGCAGGGTGGAGAATGTCGCTTCTCGCTCGAGGCAACTTGGGGTTAGCTGTCTCAGCAGGCCGGGACAGCGTTAGTGCAGTACCTGTGTATGTACCTCCTAGGTACCCTTCTGTCCACACCCTTCTATTTCTTGTGTTTAGATCTACTCATCCATGGTCTGACCTCTCCCTGCCTATTCTCACTAGCTCAGCCCTACTGTTTGATAAGGGAGAGGTGCGCTGTTAGCTTTTTTAATGACCCTACTTGACAGCTTGCTCCAGGATTATACATCTGGCTGTTTGTTATCAGTTCCACATGGACTATGAGTCTACCAGTTGCCTGAAAGGTTCAGAGAATGCTTTGTTGGTCATTTCTCCAAGAAACATGGAAGTCTTCAGTAACATCAATAGTTGGAAAGCCTCCTTGTGCTTAAAATTGCTAAAAGTTAGCAGCTTAGCATAGGAGGACCTGGATGTGTGAGGTGGACATCAAGCTGAATAGGAGCCAGCAATGTTCCTTTGCTATGAAGAAAGCTAGTGGTATCGTGGGCTGTGTCAAGGCAATGGGGAAGGTCCCCTCTACCCAGCACCTGTGAGGTCACACCAGTAGGTCCTATGCTGTGATCCCCCACACAAGAGATGTAGGCATACTGGAACAGACACAGACTTCTGAGAAGGGCCATGAAGATACAGAAGAGATTGGAGCACCTCTCCTGTGAGGAGAGGCAGAAAGATTTGGGACTGTTCAGCCTGGAGCTAAACTGGGATTCAGGAATGATTTCATTAACATTTATGAATATCTGAAGAATGGGTGCAAAAGAGACAGAACCACTCTTACGATTCTTTTCATTTATTTCCAGTGGGCCCTTAGAAACAAAATGAAACAGAGGAAGTTCCCACTGAAAATCAAGCAGCACTTCTGTGTTGTGTAGATGATGGAGCACTGACACAGGTTGTCCAGGGAAGCTGTGGTGTCTCCTCCACAGAGATCTTCAGAAGCTGCCTGGACAGTCCTTTGAGTGTCCCCGCACAGGCAAGGGTTTGAGCAGATGGACACTGAAGACACCTCAGCCATCCTATGAAAAAACTCGTTTTCCATCATTACTTACATTTTATGTATAGATATATATATTGAAATTAGACTGTCTTTCATTCTAAGGTGGTGATGGCTTTGAAATACAAGGACTTAAGAAGTCTGTAGCAGATTTTCATGCGATTTTGTTCCCTTCCAAAATATTACTACTCTGTTTTCTATTTCAGCTGAGTCTCATAATCAAACGGCCACTACAGTCTCCAGGATAAACAAAAATTCTAAAGACTTAGCATTTATTTAACATTTATAGAATTACTGCTACTACAGCTCCCAGCACATTAAAGATCTGGGCAAGGGTGACTGTCATCACCTTCTGAGTCACATTCTAGCCTGTTTTGACTGCACAGGTGTCATCTTGAGCATTTCTGCACTAATGATTCACATAGTGACAGAGAAAAGGAAAAAGCAGATGGGGCTGTGGCTATCAAACTCTTGAGTCTACAATAAGATCTCCTTTATTCCATTAATCCAGCATTTCAATCTGTGAAACTAAATAACTGATACATTTTTAAGGACTTTGACATCTAATAAAAAAAATGTAAATTTGAGATTGTCTGCTAACTTTAAAAGACTCATAAAAACTAAAATAGCAGAAATAGCAGTTTTATTCATTGAATCTGGTTTTAATAACTAGTGCAACAAAAGACAGTTACAACCTCCCTTTTTTTTTTCCTGTAAAAATTAAAAGATATTGCAGTCACATGGTTTTCAGTTAAAATCTTCTTTTTCTTTCCATTTCCAAACACTCTGGCAGGATTTTTTTTTTTTTTTTTTTTTTTCCCCAGTATGTCTGGACAATTAAAAGTTCTTAGCTAATTTTAAAGAACTAAAAATTCATTTTTCATCATTTTTTGTGTATTTTTCTGATAGCTTTTAAGAGTAAGTCAAGTAGAAATCTTTCTTGTACTGTGTAAGTCATCAACTCAAAAGTTCCAGCAACACATGTTGTGCACTGGTGATTCAATGGAAATGACAAATAATTACATCACAGACAAAAATGTGTCCCTTTTCTCCATCTGAAGAAGGGCTTTACTGCAGTTGCAGCTAACTCTCAAATCATTCATTGAGTAGCAATCCACTGACAGCTGTTTTTCTATGTACAAATATTTGTGAAACACCCCCAATTTTATCATTTCTTTCTATGTCAATATAAACAGTTAAGGTACTTCAGGCTAGGCATGGAAAATAATTACCCTGTGTAGAAAACAATTAACCCACCTGTGAGAAGAATGCTCATTTCAGATGACTGGCAGTGTGTCTAAGGTACACTATACAAGAATGGAAAGGAAAACCAAATACGATTAAGTTCTGAAATCACATGGGAAGCCTTTTCTGATGAATACTAGGAGACAAGATGGAACGTTTCAAATGCTAAGCCTTCAGGAATCTACAGTTACTTCACTGCTTCAGAAGGAGATTGTGAAATACTGGTCAATACAGTTTTAATAAATATTTGACAAAGTATATAACTGTAAAATTAATTAATTTCAATTGTTACTAAAATTGCAAATCCGAATTCCAAAAGACTTGGCTATGGCTTTTTCAGCAGACACAGAAAGCTTCAGTGGGAGCCCAGATTCCCAGCAGCCAGCGCAAGCGTTGAGCAATTCATCTTCTCAACAAATGTAAGGGGAAAACCTCTTAAAATCAGCCATAGAATCATAGAATCACCAAGGTTGCAAAAGATCTCCAAGATCATCTAGTCCAACTGTCCACCTACCACCAATATTTCCACACTAAGCCACATCTGTTAGTACAACATCTAAATGTTTCTTGAACAGTTCTAGGGAGGATTACTCAACCACATCCCTGGACAACCCATTCCAGTGCTTCACTATTCTTTTGGAGAAAAAATTTTTCCTAATACCCAACTTGAACCTTTCCTGACTCAACTTGAGCCCATTGCCTCTAGTCCTATCATTAGTAACGCTAGAGAAGAAGCTGACCTCCCTTCAAGTAGTTGTAAAGAGCCTTGTGTTTCCAGGCCTCATCCATAAAGTAAGTCATCAGAGCATGACAATTTTAATTTTTTCTCCAACCACGAACTGCATCAGGGAAGAAAAGCAAACACAAACAATGCAGTGAGAGGGAAAGGCAAACACGGGAGTTCTACACGCTGCTATGTACCTGTGTTCATGACATTTGCTGCTTGCATTTTTTATCTGGATGGGGTTGACAGCAGATGCCTCTTCGAAAGGCTGCAGCAAACACCAGGTACCCATAAATCTCAGCCTGACCCCATTTTGTAAGCAGGCTGTAGCACAAAGGACATGCAGCTGGGTGCCAAGGTGCGCATGGGGCACCTCATTACAAAAGCAGATTTCACCTGGGCTCCAGCCAGGGCATAGGGACCCTTCCTGCGCTCTCAGTAGGCCACAGGTTTAGCCTGTGGGCAAAGCAGTACCACGATAGCTGCCCATGATAATCAGTTCTGTGCTGGCCTGGTCTTGACACTTACATTATAGCACAGAGATCCTCCCAGTGGGTGGTCGCAACCGTGAGCTTCTTGTTGCTTTATCTAATCCTCAGAAAAATTTCTGTAGCTGCAAAAAAGACCAGAAACTCCAGACCAAGGACTTGCTTGTTAAAGATTGTTATGTCTCAATGTAATGCTGGACTCTGCCCTTATGCGTGCTACTGAAGCTGTGTTTCTCAGCTCCCCCTATAAGAACTTCTCTGGCATTCTTGTATGAGAGCTGCACTGTAAACTGTTCTGAGAAGCAACAAGCAAGCAAATCAAACTTACACAGTTTCTGAGTTATCATTCTTGAGAGTTTAATTTAGTGCTCAAAGGTCACCAACTTTACAAAAAAAAAAAAAAAAAAAAAAAAGAAGAAGAAATCCCTAGTAAAGATAAATGAAACAGGAGCTTTCTTTTATTGTATCAGGCAGCAATGATTCAGATGAAATCAGAAATCCCACAGCATTCCCACAGAAATCCCACTCATCAAGCCATGTAGACTGTTCTGTGTTTTTCAGATTTCATCTGTAAAAACCAGCATGAACTTTGGCTGAGCAAAGACACAATTTCATGTAAAATTTCAGGATTCAAATTGTAAGTCTCAGAATCTGAATTTTCTATCATGATATCTCTTTAATGGGATTTTTTAAAAAATAGGATAATTCAGCTTTTTATAAGTGCTTATTTCAAAAACTGTTAATTTTGCTCTTTAAAATGTCTCTTTTTTGATAAGTACAAAAATAATTTTTGCAAATAACTGCCCACTTTTTTGGCTGTTTTACTGCTATTCAAGGAAAATAAAATCTAAAGATAATAAACTCATCACTAGTATTTTCTATAACACTGAAGAACTGGATAATCCTACCCATTTTTAGTCTTAATTTGGCATAGATTATTACAAATTTAATAACTGTTAATCCAACAGCTGTTATTGAAGGCAACAACACAAGCAAACAATGGAAAGTCTATATTGTAGCCATTGTATTTGCTTTGCAGCAATTGTGTGTCTAAGCAACGTAAAAATGTTGATTTTAGAAAAAAGTGGCTAAAAACCTTTACACTGTATAATCCTGACACTGACAATACGTAGACAGACCTTGATGGGATGCACCAGTTACTACCTATGAAAATATCCAGAAGATGTTTGAATACTTTAACGTTACCCAGGCAAAAATTAATTGCAAGGTAGTTATGCTGTTATTCTCAGACTAATCTCACCAGCAAGAATGGTCTTACAGTTGCCAACCACGGCTAGGAGGTCTGCATATGCAAGTATATCACCAGGAAGAACAAATTTGTGCATATATGGGAAAAATTGCAAGAAGTTTACAAACTGGAAGGGAAAAAAAAACAATACTGTATACTGGAGTAATTAGTCCAGCAGTTTCCTGAAGACCTGCTGGTTTAATTCAGGGCTTCTTCTAGTGAAAGCAGTGTTTATGAATCTGGGGTGTGTAGAGCTTTGATTGTTTGGCAGTGACTCTCAGCAGTAGTGTAGGTACAACAGCAGCCACTGCAACTAGCTGGGAATTTAAGGAAAACAGAAGATTCTTTCACAAGTTAAATGTTGTGTAACTACTAAAAATATATAAATAATTACAAGCAGAACTTCTGTTCCCTTTCATGTTATTCTACGCATGATATAGACAAGCTACAAACGTCTTTCAGTTTTCTGCCTAAAAACCAATATCTTTTAAGATATCTAGAAAATCAGTGAATCAGGAGACCACGTATAGAAAGGTCACTGTGAAATCTCAATGACATTTTCTCCTTTGAATATGTCAAATGTATCCTTAGGGCCCAGCTGCGTGACTCAAAATCGCATTGAGAAATCCCTTTATACAAGAGAAGGCTCCAGGGGGACCTCATTGTGGTACTTGAAGGGAATGTGTATAAAGGAGGGGCAGTAGCTGTTTGCATGGGTGGATAACTGATAGGATAAGCGGAAATAGTTTTAGACTAAGACAGAAGAGGTTTAGGTTAGATATTAGGAGGAAGTTTTTTACACAGAGGGTGGTAACACACTGGAACGGGGTTCCCAAGGAGGTTGTGGATGCCCCATCCCTGGAAGCACTCAAGGCCAGGGTGGATGTGTCTCTGGGCGGCCTGCTCTGGCGATTGGTGACTCTGCCTACAGCACGGGGTTGAAACTAGATGATTTTTGAGGTCTTTTTCAACCCAGGCCACTGTATGATTTGATTATCTCATTGATATTTGATAGCTCAAAGTGAACAGCAAAACACAATACAAACAGGAGAGGGAAAAATAAATAAACTGCTTTCAAAACAGATGCACAAGTGGAGGCAGAGATTTGAAAAAGTGCCTAAGGAATTTAGGAATGCGCACCCTGCATCTCCAGGAAGATTTGTATTCCTAAATCACTTTGAAATCCAGCATTACTTCATGCTAAGAGCACAACAACTGTATTAAGTCAGCTTAAACAGCAGTCAGAGATCTGCAGCTGAGGAGAATTTTGAGCCAGTGGAAAGTTCTCCTCCTAAATACTATTTAAAAAT
The DNA here is from genome assembly GCF_019232065.1 of Centrocercus urophasianus. Lineage (NCBI taxonomy): Eukaryota > Metazoa > Chordata > Aves > Galliformes > Phasianidae > Centrocercus > Centrocercus urophasianus. The sequence goes on along the minus strand of NW_024884142.1, from coordinate 47,248,830 downwards.
GCTTTTTCATCATGTCTAGCCACTTTCTAAACACATGCAAACATGTAACACATACTCCATTTTGCAGTAAGAAGTTTTACTGTTTCAGTTTTGAAGAAAAACTCAATTTGTTGTTTATTGTCATCATGCGAAATTATGTAGTCTAATGTAATTTCACAAAATTCTATGCCCTGTGGAGTAACGTTATGATTCAGGTGCTGCATTTCTGCTTTTCAGCAGCTATGCTACAGTCATTGGCATTCATAAGCCTTTTACTGGAAGCAAGTGCGTGGAATGCAAAGTTTGCAATTCACTGCTGGAACAGCATCTGTTTTATATGGACAACAAGTGCCATCAAAACACGACTGGAAAATTATCTTTCAGAAAGTACACAGAAAGACATTTTAAGACACGCAATGCTGAATTATCATGGAAAAAAAAAAAAAAGGAGAAAAAACACAACAAAATGCAGAAAACTTTTTGTGACTTTCACAATGCAAGTTGTCTCAGCGCTTAATGGCCTACAAATGACTCAGGAACTTGGTGCGCACTTAAGGAAACATCTGGTATTGTAAAATACAATGTTACATAAAAACCTCACAAACAATTTAAAGAGCACCTGTAAATATAATGAGAGAAGTAACCATTTGTTACAGTAACCATTTGTTACAGTTACTTGTTTAAGGGGAAAAAAAGAAAAAAGAAAAAG
>NW_024884142.1:47146842-47233579 GCF_019232065.1 Centrocercus urophasianus | reverse complement strand
AAAGGAAAGGAAAGGAAAGGAAAGGAAAGGAAAGGAAAGGAAAGGAAAGGAAAGGAAAGGAAAGGAAAGGAAAGGAAAGGAAAGGAAAGGAAAGGAAAGGAAAGGAAAGGAAAGGAAAGGAAAGGAAAGGAAAGGAAAGGAAAGGAAAGGAAAGGAAAGGAAAGGAAAGGAAAGGAAAGGAAAGGAAAGGAAAGGAAAGAAATTAGCTGTGCATGTGTCTTTTCTTGATGAGGTGCTGTAGTTACATTTCCCTCATATTTACTCAGGTAAAAGTTAAATCATTTTGATTTTCTTCCTTCCAAATACTGGCACTTTTTAAACTGAAATTCAGTTGATTTCAGTCTCAAATGTTGGCAAAAATGTCTTTAGCTGTAAGATCTCAGAGATAGGTTCCTGTCTTTCCTGGTAAAAGTCAAGTCCAGTGAGCAGCTCCACATCCCGAACACGAGCGGAATGGGCCTGAACTCTTTCTTCAACCCATTCAGAAGGCGACCTGTTATCCTGCCAAAGCAAACAAGAACAACGTGCAAGCACTGGTCATTGTCTAGCAAAACCACCAAACAAGAGAGTGGCTTTTAAATGACTTCAGTTTGTAGAACTTTTTTGGGGGGGATTTCTTAGACATCCTTGCAGCCTTTCATTTAAATAACCAAATGGATGTCCCGGAATCTTTCATCTCCAGAGTAGCACAGAGTTAAAACTATGCTGAAATGGCAAGTAGGATTTTCAACTACTTTAACTGCTTTCTGCCTAATTTTTTATATATGTGGAACAAAGGACTGAAGAAATTCCTCTAACTACTTTGAAAAGAGAAACACTTTAAGACCACTAATACCTCTGGAGTAAGTTTGTCTTGTAGTCTTCCACAAAGTTTTCTCATCAAACGACTGGCTATGCTGCTGTTGTTAGCTCTTCTTACTCCCCTCGCAGGTGACAACATTTCCAAGTTTTCTAATCAAGCCCTCATTTCTTCAAACAACTCTTATGTTTCCTGCTACCTTTTCTGGAGCTTCATCCCTAGCTATCAATTCATTCTCGGCTCCTGGGAATGAATCAGTTAAATATTCAGACATCTAAAGATTTTCCAGATAATTGTTCAGAATTGCACAGAAAATCAGTTCACAAAGCTCATTTGCACACAGAAATATAAAACCATACTTACAGCGCAGCTTTCAGTATTGTCAGGTCGATGAGGAATGATGAAGGACAAAGCATCCAAGGAGCCTGCACAGTTCAGTGGAGTATAGGATGTGTTCTTGCAGCTGGTCAGAATCACAAAGTAATGGGTTGGGACAGGGATTTGTGTGTTGTTTACATGCCTACAAAATAAACACTAGTTAAGAAAGTTATCTGGATATCAACTATAAAAACCATTGATGCTGCTAGTGTTTTATAAAACCCATCTTAGCATAGATCTTTCAGTATTTTATCACTTTTTTTTTTTTTTTTAAATTTAAATTAACACCTGAAGGGACTCACAGTTCGGTATTTGTTTCATGAACAGCCAAACATGCATGGATTAGTCTTTTTGCCACAAGCACTGTTTTCAATGTGAAAATGACAGAACAAGCTCAGCAGTCTATTTTGCCAAAGTCAGAGATCTCTGCATCTGGATGGCGCTTGATAAGGATGTCACATGTGCCCTTCATTACATTAAGAATTTTACCACACTAAACTAAACAGAAGAGAGAAAAGATGAGCCTCAGGTTCTTGTCAGCAAGCAATGCCAGAATGATGACTTGTGGAATGATGACATAGCTACCAGTTTAGGATTCCTAATTCAGAACTTATTTATTCAATTTGTTGCTTGTTCTGTTGACATGGCCACTTTTGTGTATAAACTTTTGAGGAGCTTCCTGAGTTTGCTGCATTTCTTCAAGATTTAACCAAACACCATCAGTGAAACCATTATTCTGCTTAGTATGACTGACTAACATGCTGAATAAAATATGCTTGTTCAAAACTGTAGACAAAATTATGTGGTTGACTGGGTATTACAGCTTTCTGCTTGGAAGGAAGTTCCAGTCTCTCCTCCCTTGCAACCTCCTACTTCGTGGCAGAGTTTGAGATTTTCCCGTTCTCAAACCATTTTTGACAGATGTGGTATTAAGTCTAGCCTTGAATAAAACATTTCCAATGACAGATTCAGCAGTGCAGATTTCCCAGCAGTTGTCTACTGCTTACGTGTTCTTACTGTCAAAAGATATATTCCCTATATTTGGCACAATTCAAATTGTTTGCTCTTATTCGTTTTGTTTGTTTGTTTGTTTTGTTTTTCCTCCTCCTGTCACCATTCACTAGCATAAATATTTGCCCTTAATATTTCTACTTCACAGAATTCTGCTTTACATAAGTCTTCCTTTAGTCCTATTTCTACACACTTTTGAATTTTAAAATGTATTTTGTTATGCTACCAAAGTTCATTAAAAGCTATCTAGAACTTGTTGGACCTCCAACTGCGTAAGATATGTAAAAATACCACTCAGGAATATTATGTGTTATTTGCTCAGTGATATGATTCAGTGAATGCATCCAAGACACAAAACTGATCTTTGGTAAAACACAGTTTGAGAAAACTGGGAGAAATTACAAACAGCTGAGACAGTACAGCATAAAAGCAAGACAATTGTAGACGCGTCTTCTGTGTATTTACATATTCTCCCAGTATTTGTGCTAGAGAGGCCAAAAAATGTAGGCATTAACTTGGGAAGCAAATATTGGCCCATATCTGAACAAATGTAGATTGCTACACATATAACTTCTTTTTTTTTTTTTTTTCTCTCTTTACTGGAATTTCAGTTTCTATAGTATTACACCTGCTTGCAAGGTAACTTGCTATTACTGAATGAGTAATAGTGGAATTATCATTATAAAGGGAAGATTCAATTCTCCTTGATACTTGCTTTTTTGTTCTTCATGAAAATATTTTGTTTGTGTACAGCAGGAAATAACTCATCATTTGAATTTTCCATGTACTTACTGTGTAATTTCATCAAGAGTATCAAAATGGCCATCATAATTGTAATCAAACACTGGTCCACTGATAACATTTACTCCATTCCTTTCTCTAGCATACTTCTGAAGAAGTTCATCATGGAAATAGTCCCATATGTCTGCAAATGAAAGAAAATACAAGCATATTTAATTTAAAATCAGTTACTTCACCACTAAAAAAAAAAAAAAAAAGAAAAAAAGGAAAACTGTGCCTTTTTGTTACTTACCTGTAACACAAAAAAATTTAAACTAAAATGCCTGTAAAAACAAATCTTCACACACAGTTTGGATTTCATTAGAAAGTATGGACTGTACTCTCTCACCTTTTAAAGAGTTATGGTAAATGCTGTCACACCTGTGCAAGCTCCTGCACTACCATAGCTAATGCATTTGATCTGAAGACAAAGATGCAATTCTAAAGCTGAGAGGCCATTTATTTCTGGCCTATCTGCTAGCACCCACAACTGTCAATTGATAGAATCCAAGATAATGACTTTGAGTATGAAATATTTACCACCTGAGGGCTAGTGTAACTCTACAGCACTCACATAAAATATCACTGGCAATTCAGCTTATTTAAACATGTTATTTGAGCAAATAGAACTTGTATATTCTAAGCTAATGAAACTGAATAGTTATGAAGGCAAAAAAACAAACAAACATGAGTTCGGAGGGCTGGTAGGTTTATAAACATTAAAAAACAAACAAACAACAACAAAAAAACAATAGTTTACATAAGTGCATTTAAAATATTATAAATCTGATTTTTAAAGCTTTGTATACATTTGCATGAGACCTGGATATACTGAAGGCTACAAATTAATGTTTTTAAGTCCTTGTCACAGCTATTCAAAATCCAGAGCTACATTTACAGGCAATTAATCAAATTTAATCAAAATCTTGGATCCTACCTTTAAAAGCTCTATACATGGGAACAATGTTGCTGGTGAGTAAGGCATCATATTGTTCAAGTGCAGATGAATTGAAATCTATTTAAAAGAGCAAAGTATACATTAATGAGATACTAGACAAAGACAAATCTGATAGATATCACTATAAGTTGCAGGTACGTGTCGTTCAATCATTATACATTTCATAACATTTACAATTCCTTCTATTCTGAAGAAAACACAACATTCCCTGTTTAATGCAGGGGAGTTGGATTAGGTGACCTTGGGGCTTCCTTCCAACTCAAATGATTCTATGACACTAAGTATGTGAAACTATATACAAATACATTTATGTCTGAAGCATATTGTGTTAGACTTCCATCATAATTATGACAAACACCAATGACAGTTAAACAAGAAATTTTCTTACCCCAAGAAATTTACAAGAAATTTAATACTCCACAGAATAATTTCAGTTTATTTGCTCACAGAGTAGGAACCATTAGAGCACAATATCCCTGTATTTATTGCTATTATAACTTCCAAGCTATTCTACTCTCATGAAATTAATTTTCTTTTAATTTCCTTTACCCATGAAGTTAGTTCCCCAGAAAAAAAGTATGTTCTGAAATACAACAAATGGTGCAGTACCTTTGTGATATGCTGGCAAAGGTTCTGTGCAAGGACTATCTGATTTCTATCAATTTGTAATTAAGTAGACATCTGAGCATGGTTGTATAATCCTTTGCATATTTAGTATCTTCAAATTTTTTACATAGTCTATTCAATGCAATCATTATCAAATTTGGCAATAGGAAAGGAATATTCACACAGGGAAAGACAGACAGCTTTTCATTCCAACCATTTACACCTTTCAAACCTGTTATCACAATCAAGCTGTTAAAAAAAAAATAAAAAAAAACCTAAATGCTCTAAGCCAAAAATATTTAGATGCAAGGAGCTGTTGTCTAGCTTTTGGTGAGTCTACAAACACTGGAAACATTTTTTCTGCCCAACATGCTGATCCAAAGAAGTTTGCTTTGGTGCTTGGTTATATGTTTAAACATAAACCCACATCCAGCTGATTAAGACTTTCTAAACTCCAGCTATAAAAAGAACAGTGCTCACTGGGAGGGTAGAGGAAACCATAGGTCAAGTCCAGCCCTTCTGGGTAGTTGGAACAATTTTGGCTATGAGCAACGGGGATTCTAACATCAGCCCGCAGACAGTCTGAAACAGTGGGAGGAAGAGAAGATGTGCTTTCCTGTGAAAAGGGAAAAAAAGAAAAAGTATTACACCCACGGTTGTGGTCAACATAATGCTCCGTATGTTTTTAACTCTCTCAAATGGCCTTCATTGAATCTTCTGTTTTCAGAATGAATCAGGTCAGGGTAAGCAATGGATGCTGATGTTCTCTGCCTTGTGTTTTTCCTCTTTTTCTGTTTTTAGGTAATTCCCTAAAATCTTCACGCGGCATGTAAAACTATAGCAGAAGGAGTAAAGTTTCACCTTAGGCAAAAACAAATGACAACTTTGGGTCATTCATCCCTTTTATGGAAATACAAACTTGATATCACATCCCGCTGAGAAGCAGTGAATATATAAAGATGACAATATCATCACATTGTAGCATCTGAAAACTCTGTCTTGATAATAAGAATCTGAGTTTCTAAAGAGTTAAATAAAACCAGAGTAAATTTTACTGACTAGCTTCAGTAATTTCCACTGAGATACGTTAACATACACACAACCTAAGAATTGGTAAAAAGTGATGCTGATCAGTGTAACTGTTTCTAAAACATTATATTTTACAATATAATGCATCATATATTACAATATATAGCATCATATAAAATATCAAAGCATGTGTTCCATATGTAATTGTGTTTTCTTTTTCCATACTCAATTACCTGCTATTTAATTTCTTCGCATTTTTACAGAAGTTGAACACTCCGATTGCATTTTAGAACATTGCCATTTTGATTGGTTCAAATTAGAAAAGAAAAAAAAAAATGGAAAGACCCTCTTGTGCCTCTTTGTACTCCTTGATTTAAATTTATTCTTTCGTACTCTTTCTATAGGAAACATGCATCATTGCATTAATCTGCTTTTCGGAAATAAAGGCCTCAGTCGCATGATATCCATCAGTCTTTAACCAGAATTCCTCATGAATGAACATTTTCAATCCACCTTATTTACACATTTGTGAATTATACTAATATCTGATAACCTACAGGATTAGTCACAGTGTACGCAGTCCATAGTGGCATCCAGATATCATGACTGTATCCACTCACATACTGATGATGGGGAAGGAGGCAGTAGGTGCTTTCTTTCTGAAGAACTTGAGGTCTCCCATATGGCAAATTATATAAAGTTGCATTCTTTACTATAATTAAAAAAATATTTATTCATTCTCCTATAAAATTTCTGATGGAATCAAGGTTTAAGAAAGCAGAGAAAAGAGACAAAGAAAAATGTAAATTAAAGCACTAATAAATACAAATAGAAGTGACAATATACACAAGTACATACTTTTAAGTTCTTAGCTCAGTGGAAAGAAGTGTATAAAATAGTTTTCATTCAAAGAAGTATGACATCAGACATTCAAATTCTCATTTCTTTGTAATTTCATATATAAAACTTTGGAACTCATCAGTGAAGTGAGAACTATATCATATTGGGCTGGGAAGTTTTGTAATGCCCCATAGAATTTCCAGAAGCACCACAAAATAAAATAATAATAATAATAACAAGAAGAAGAAGAAGAAGAAGAAGTGAGTTTTCACCAAAGAAAAGCTTGGGGTAGCAAAGTGGCAAAAAAACAGTTATGGCAATACAGTCCAGAAGTGCACAAGCTTTCCACTGAAACCTGTATAATTTTTCCCAGTATTTTAATTGGATTCAGATTTAGTTCTTCCACACAAATGTTACTACAAAAGCATCAATTAGTATCTTTTATAGAAATTCAAAGAAACAAGGAAAAAGTTAAGTTTCTGACTTGGCTCTCCTATTTCACATTAAATTGTAGTTAACATTGCCAAAGTTTCCACTGACACCAATAAAATGCAATTTAAAATGGTCATAAATTTAAAAATGTTGCTGTCCTTTTCATCTCTCACTACTTACTTTCATCTGTGGTGAGATTTAACCTCTCGTTAATTTCTGAAGCATTTGTCACCTGTAAAATATTATAGAATCCTTTAGAATGATTCTGCTGTTTACAAAATTAAAAAAGAACACACTTGCCAAACATGATTAAAATATTCCCAAACTCCTACTTACACCCTGGCATGTGCATTCCAGTTCATCTACGGGAGTCAGATGGGAAACCGGACATGAAACAGGAGATGACTCTTCTTTTGCATATGAAGGGCTGTAAAAAGGTTTTTTTAGCAGATGATTTAAGCTACCATGTGTGCCATTGTTTGGTGCTGGTGTAATTTGCAGCAGATCTGTTGGAAAATTTGAAAATTTGAAACAAATTTAAAGCTATTTTAAAGCTAAAATGATAGTTTTAACGTGGCAATCTGCAATTCTATCCATTTTCTATGCATTTCTTCTAAATATAGAAAAAAATAGCCTATTCAATTATTGAAAGTATTGAGTTAATTACTATCATCATGCAATTTTCTAGATAAAAAGCTTTACTGGTATTCCCACTGCATCAATATATCTGAATACTACTCACACAATTTTATACATTGCCGTAACATTCTTAAGGTTCTCCAATTTTATGCAGACTATAAACTTGTTTGCAAATCATCACATTATGAAGCATATTAGCTTAGTGCATTTTTGTGTGATCCTTTAATCCATATTTTCTGAGGCTTATACTTCCTAACTGCTCACTGCCAGGGCTGCAATCATCCACCTCAAGATACAAGAGTTGTAACCCTCTACAAGGTTCTTAGCAGAAAATGGTTCCACAGGTACCATTTCAACAGCAAGCCCAAGTGGCAGGAGCACTTCTCTCTGGTTCTTTAGTGGACTCCTGCAATCAGGACAACATCCAAAGCAGAACAAGTTCTGGCAGTGAATGTTTCAGCATAAAGAATGCAAATTGTCATGGCTTTTGCATTTTGTATTAAAAACTTTGCTTTTGGATGAGTTCATTACAGTTTTAGTTACCCTTTAGCTCTCAGCACACCTGTATTTGAAAACACTGTTGGTTTATAGTTTTAAGCACTAGATGCTTTCTACTCACCACACATAAGGTTGTAAACCTCTATGTTTTCAAAAGCATCCACTTCTGTTTTTTCTTTAAAGCCTGGGCCATATCCTAGGAATATAGCCTAGATTGTAATAAAACAAAAGTTGTTATGTAAAGAAATTCATATTAAAAAGTAATTCAGTTGTACTTCATTTGAACAGGGACACTGTCATAAAAGTTACAAAACAGGATTGCTCTGATCAAGAAGGCAAATTTTGCCCATTGCATATAACTTGAAGAAGAATTGTTTTCTTATCTGTTTTTTTTATTTCTTTCTTTAACATTTTCAGTTATATTTATGAAAATTATCTTTTGATGTGTTTCAAATTCACTCCTTTTCAATTTTTAATTCCAACAGCTGGTAAAAGTTATGCCATTTCAAGAAATGTAGAGTCATGGCACTCATACATCCCATTTAAAGGCTAACATCAAGCCAGAAATAAAAGGTTTGGTTTTGTGGTGTTTTTTTTTTTGTTTTGTTTTGTTTGTTTAAACATATGTTACATTAGCAAAAGTCTTTGGGTAGCTTAGGTGCCTACAGCAAGCAGCAGGGAACTAAGGAAACCCATCTCAAGCTTTGCAGAGACCTCAGGCAGTACCACCAATGGTACTGGGCAGCCCCTGCTGGGGTCTGCAAGCATTTTGACAGAGCACTAATACAACCTTCAGTCTCACATTAATTTCTGTTAATTTATAAGCCTCCTGAGCTGCTTGCCATGAAACACTGGGAAAATGACTAAACAGGACAACAATTTATTTTAAAATAATATTCCTACGTTCTCATAATAGGCAAAGAATCCTCAATTTATTTTAAAATACAACATTAAGACATTACTATTTTGAAAAATCATGTTTACTCAATTACTGTATCACCACTGTAAGACTATCTATGATTACTGTTTCCAGAATTTAAACTTTTTTACCATGCAAACATTGAGCACTGTTCTTATTGGTATATAAATGTGATTTTAATACAGTTGTGAATATCTGGAAGACTCTGGTTACTACACACAGAATACGGGCATGCTCAACCTTGCTTAAAGAAAGTACATTAAGAAATGTATCCTCTGGAGCTCAAAAGCTCAAGACTTTGACATTTTTTCACTGTAACCAGAAGTGAAAATGAGAAAAAACTTCAGTACAAGCTACACTAATACACAAGTTACAAAAAAATGACTTCTTTTGTTCTGATAACATGTGTAGGGCTTGTAAGACAAGCAGAAAAAATTAGATTACTCTAATTTGAGCATGCAGGCCTTCAGATGCTCTACTGAATTCCCAGAGCTTATGGAGCTTTTTCAGTCTTTGCTTAAGTAGAAAAGGAAAGAATTTATTGTTCCATATCTGAACACAGATGCTTGATTTAATAGCTCTATGGAGTTAAGGTGAGACGAAATAAGTTTTACTATAGGGTCCAAAGCGCCAAGACATGTACACATTGATGAAAAGCAATAGAAATCTGTGTATCTAGTATGTGTTCACAGTTTACAGGTCTGGATGACAGATAAGAAAAAGCACACTGCAAAAAGTGACACATATTATCCTGGTTCATCTAGCACATTCTGATTTTCTATATGAGAAGATGCAAGAGCTGAAAATCAAAATCATCTTACCTCCATACTTTTAAATTCATTGTCATAACCATGGTTACCCTGATCACAAAATGTGTAACTGTTGTCCCTAAGGAGAAACCATCATACACTGTAAATTAAAATGGCATAAATAAGGTCAGCTAATAATTATCAACCTGAATCACAGACCCTGTATAATGTTATTACAACTGACTCTGAAATAATATTGCACTACTTTTGCTCATCATGTGTTCAAGCCTACATAGATCTCTCTGTCTGGTAATGCAGATTGTGATGAAAAGAAACAATGTATCCTATACAGCTACTGAATCAATGTTTTTTAAAAAAAAAGAAGAAATGCCCATTTTTGAACTGAGACCTTTTCTTATGATGACTAACACTTGCTTAAATTTACCTGTTGCTGAGATACATGGAAAAATAAAGAGATAGTCATTCTATATTGATTCAACACCCTTGTCATGCCCATGTATCCTGTTTTCAGAGGCACCAGGACATCGGTGAAAAGTTGAATATGAGGGAAGTATTAGTAAGAGAAATTAAAAGGAAAAAGCATGATGATAAAGATGATGATACCTCACAGCCAGCCACTGTCGATCCACCAGAAGATGAACTTTATCAATACGAATGTTGTTAGCATAATGAAATCGTTTTGGCAAGTTAGGTGTCAGATAGGGCTTAAAGTGTTGAGGTGACCTTTTGCACTGTATGACAGAAGAAAATCCAGTAGTGAATTTCATGCAGTGTCAAAAATACACCATAAATCATTCCTTATTATCACAAACATCCTAGTGACAGGAATATAAGTACAAAACATATTATTTGGAGCGTGCTTCTTCAATAACCTGCAGATCCCATTTCTGGCCCAAGAGGCAACAGAATGAAAAGTGACTTATTTTGGAACTGAAATACATTACTATAATATTTATTTATAATATTTATTGCTATAACAGTTAGCACACCAATACTGTGGTAAAGGTAATATTAAGACTGAAAGACAGTAGTAATGCTTACTCTATATGTCTGTACTAATGCCACTGGCATTTGGTATGTAAGTTCACAACCCACAGGAGAATGTTTCCTAGCAGCTAATGATTTTCTGCCATCTTCTATCACTACACCATTCAATAAATAGCAAAGAAAACCAAGTATGCATAACACAGTACAGTCTAGAGTTTTAGCTGCAAGATTGAACAGGTGATGTCTAGTGCTCAGTTGTTAGATGAAGACTTTTACATCCACATTTAATGTGTTAATATAACTGCTGTGTTAAGAGGCATGCCACTGTGAGTCTACTGACAGCAAAACAACATGCTGCAATGATTTAACTGTATATGGTCATTAGGAACCACTCCAGCTGCCAGAAATCATCATAGTGATGTTTCAGAGACATCAATCCAGTTCACTAATCCAGCACTGGGGCAACAGTGAACACTGAAAACATCAAGTGAAGAGCTGCTAGCCAGTTGTTTAAGCCAGAGAAATGGACATATTTTATTCCACGGACGATACATAAGACTACAGTATGCTTGGACTCTGATCTGACATCTTCACCTTTAAATCCTAGAATTGTATGCTCTGCGTAGAAGGACATCATTGTGTGAAATGAAAGTAAATGTCCCTAATAGTAAACTAAGAAACTTAGTGGGAAATGAAAAATAAGGATTCAGCAATTCTGTTTGCTCGGAAGAGATCATTCTGCAAACAATACTCTAATTAAAGAGAAAAAATTGAGGGAAATGACTTCAGCAATATACAATACATAATTCCCTTCTCTGTCCAAAACCTTCCTCCTAACAACTTGAAAGAGAAAAAATACACAAGCAATAAGTATGAACTGACAGGGGAAGAGGAAATCTCCTCATACCAGGTTATTCTTAGAAGACAGAGATGTTACACCTCTCCTCATAACTAATAAAGGTAGCAGTTTCAACAAGGGAAGAGAATATGCAGAATCTGCAGTTGCCTTTAGAGAATGCTCTTTGGTATGAAATGTTCCAGGTCAGTGGGTTAGACAGTGCAACACTGAAAAGGCTCCTTCTCAACCTCTGATATTCTACTTCCATGCGTCCTTGTATGCTGAGGAACAAAGGGTGTGTTCTAAGGCATTCATAATCAATAAGAATTTAACCAGGAAAGTTTACTGCTCTTTGGACTTCATGTGGCTCACAAAAGCTACAGGTAGCATACTTTCAGCATTCAGTTGTTCAGCAGGTTACAGGAAGACATCTAGTGGTACTTCATCAGAAATATACCCAGATGAGATAGCCCAGTATTTTTACAAGCTGAGTAGTTTTTCTAAAAGCATCAGAACATCTGCCTGTTCTGATGTCTAGTCCAACTGTTTGGACTAGGACTAGTCACAAAACAGAAAACAAATTGGCACCGAAGGAAAGAAAAGATGGAGAGTTGTTTTTATGCTTAACTCACTGCAAATGATAAATGTAAAGAAATACAAGGCACCAAGTTTCTCAAATGAGTCCCAGTTTGTACATCACACTCACCCCACATGTATTAATGTATATCTTGAACTAAAAAAAAAAAAAAAAGTAAAAAAAGTGACTACTAGGAAAAAGTATTAAAATATTTACTTACTGTGAGGTTTTTAACAATTCCTTCTGAGTCAACTGTTACAAAGGAAAGATGATATACATTAAGATAGTTCAGCATGGTTTAGCGCATTCACTTTTCACATTTTAGAAGAGCAACTTCAGTTACAAACATCAGCTTTCTGAGAAACGAATCTGGACACTTTACAAAGGAAAATTCTTTCAGAAAGAGTAAGACCACTAGTAGAAATGATTCAACAATTATAAGGAGATTAAGTCACATTAAAAAAACAACATTATTCACTCCACTGGACTACTCAGAATACCTTGTTCCTGTCTGACTTAGACTGCGATTTATGCCAAGGAAAGTCTGCTTTATGTTAACTTATTTCCTGTCGTACTGCTTGTGCAATCCCAGGATTGGTCCACACTTACAAGTATAATAGTTCTGTGGAACGATGCGTGCTCGAATGCGAGCTGCAGGCCCAGCATATATGTAGAAATTAATCTCACTGAAGTAATTAGTCATGTATTCTAATTGGCTGCAGTAGGTCATATCCATCCCTAAAGAATACAGAAACAGTTATTTTTCTAGATAAAGTGAACTATAAAATTAACTTAAAGTAATAAGTACATATATTATACAGCAAAAGAAAACAATGACTCAGTGAAGAGAAACACTGAGAAACAAAATGATATACATTACCATGATCAGCTAAAACAATGAGGTTTACACAGTTGTGAAGGTTTCTCTGTTTAAGCCCCTCCATTAGCATTCCCAGCGTTTGATCTGCTAGCTGTAAAGCTTTGATTACCTGTGAGAGAAACAAGCTTCCTTAGAACCTTTCCTTTTTACTGATTACAAGTTATCACTTAATGCAAACATGAAAGACTAAAAAAGCATGTTTTTCTGTTAGCTTTCATGTTCTTAATATTGCTTCCTTTCTTTTGCTCCAGTGCAATTTGCCATCCCTACTGGAGTACAGGTGTGCCCGCTACTCCACCACAGGATTTCCTATACTAAGTACTTTTTTTTTAAAATCTATTAATTTTTTTTCTATTTAAAATTTATTAATTGAAAAAAAAGTTACACATTAAGATCAAATTTTCCATACTCTCAATTTATATAAAATGTGATATTTATAGCATTGCACGTAATTTTTTGTAATATCACGATGCCGTTGTATTATCAATAAGAGGCATTTTGAAAATATTTACATACACATGTTACTTATTAGACCAGTGCAGCATTTAAGTCACTTAAGTCCCTTTAAGCTTCCTGCAGAATATCACCAGCAACCACTGAAGTGACATGTGAGAAATTTAGCACAATCCACCTTGCAGAACTTCACAGCGAATGGTTCTTCTCTAACTGGCACAGCTGATTTATTGTCTGCTTTGAAGTGCGAGCAGTAAGGACAAGATCTGACTGAGCGTGAGCATTTGCATGCCTTTTGTTCCCCTAGCTGCACTCTCGAATTTCTTGCATGCACGGACAATACACACACATATGCAATTACGCATGCAGTCACAGATTGTGTGCCTTTTGTGGACAAAGAGAAATTCACTTCACTTTCTAATTTAGACAGACTAAAACTATCCTACAAAGATGAGTTTTTTCATCCCTGTCCACCATAACAAGGCCCTCTGTGGAAGACTATTTTCAAGGATATTGCACAAAATCATTCCAGGAGGGAGCTGTTACAGTAAATCCTAGGCTCCTTAAAGATGTAATATCTTCTGTGCATGCAAGTAAAAAGGAAACACTGCAAAACAAGAAACATTGAAGTAGAGTATGGAAAGTAAACAGAAGACAGTTCTGGGAATTTGCTAGGCTACACGCTTCCAAATATCCCTTGCTGATAAAATTCAAGTTCAGTTTAAATACGTGCAGCTTGAAACTTAATATTATTTCTAACAGCATGTTCAGCAATGATTTTCTGCCAGTCTCTTATGATTTCAGCAGTGTGTATGAGCCAAAGTAGCTGTAATCCAAACAGCACGCTCAATCACAAACAAGAATATAATGGAATGAAAACTCATATGAGAATTGTGGTAATTTTTGATCTAGTATCTTTTCCAAGTTGATAAATTGGATAAGTTCTTAGTACTCATCCATTTTTAGTGATATTTAGTCTAGTAAAAACAAAAAAGCTACTTACACCACCGCTAACTGGTCCAAATGAATGTCCAGAAGTATCTGGTTCTTCAATATACAAAGTGTAGAAATCAGGCCTTGAGTTACAAGTAAATAAAAAAGGAATACTGTGAAAACTTGGAGACATAATTACAAAAGAATACTTTCATTTTAAAAAGAAATGAAAGGAAATATGTACAGAATTGTAAATAAATACAATTTACTTAACAACAGCAACAAAAACCAGACAGCAAATACAGTCATCTACATTACTGTGAGTTTTGTAGTTAACCAACATGAATTATTTGAAATTACATTTTCAGAAACTGTATCCAGTATCTATAATAGAATCCAGAAAACACTCCCTAGAACTTCAAAATCTTAGAAGAGAAAAATCAAGCTGTTCCTTGGGATATAGATGGGAACTGCCACCAAAATTACCTCAATCTGCTTAAGTGATGAGGCTCTAGAGAGTACCTCTTAACTGCATACATAAGAGAAATCTGCTAACAAATCATGATATAAAAGATTTCACTTGTTTACATATCACATGGTAGTTTATCACTCCAAATATAAAAAGCAGTGATTCCTCATCTGATGTTATTTCATTTAACTTGTGCAACAGGCTGTACTTATAGAAAAGGCTTAAGTTCAGCAAATTCTCATTTGAGATGGTGAGGAAGATTCCACGTTTCACAAATACCAACAGAAAGCTCAGCTGCCAAGTATTAAAATCCTTCCAAGCTGTATTCTTACAAACCATTGGAATACTGCTGTTACCTCTCAGATTTGGTTTTATCAAGCCATTTTAGTATTCCTGAAATTCTCTCTTCATACGCAACTGAACTGAAAAAAAAAAAAAAAGTATATCAACAAGTCCTTTCTGATTTGCCCTTCTAATTTCAAAGAATATATATACAGAGCACACCCTGTATGGTAAAGACAATGACTTGTATTGCAAGAATGATGTATCACATTAATATACCAGTAATCAGTTTTATTATTTTTATTTTTGATTGAATGTAATGCATTTTTAATGATAAAACAGATAGACCCTGATATTGAAAACAGAAATATGGGTGGGATTATTTATATGTTTAAAAGTAAATACATGCAAAAAAGGAGTTTTCAAGTTCAGAAAAACCTGAAATACAAGTCAGACTCTTTTTTCATTCTTTCCACCACGTCTAGAACTTGGACTTTCATATTTTAAAAGCAAGCAATGTCTCCACAAAAATCTTCATGAGGTCATGCTCTCTTTCCTGTGAATGAGTTTTACTCATTTAATATCTCTACTTTTCCACAAAGTCATGCATAAGCTTCATGTTAATAAACTATGGTACTCAGTTGTTTTCTGAGTACCAATCCTAGATATCACAGCCAAACATTTGTTATCTGTTAATACTTATAATTACATGCTTACTTTAGATTTACTTAGTAATTATGAAGAATCATCATTTACTGAAATAACTATAAAACTTTTGAAATCATTTGCTGGTATCAATGTCTTCCACAAGAAAAAAGATTACTATGAAGGTTATTATTGTATTTTCATGCATGTAACCTGAGAATTAGCAGCAATGTGCACTTTATCATACTTTCAAGCAAAATCAGAGGGAATTTGTCTACAGCCCATCTTCCTTCAGTAGCTTCTCAATGCAGAGGTCTTACTTCAACAAGTTTCTGCCTTGTATAGGCTCACGCCAGTGCTTCTGAGTTACTTAGGGTTTAATTTAGTGGAAGGCTTATTCTCAAGTAGGAGAACTTGTGAAGGATATTATAGATAGATATAGATATTATGTGGGAATTTTTTGTGTTAAAATGTGGCAGTTTTTATAATAACACAGAAGTGGTTACGTCATAGGAAGGCTTCCCAGTGGGAAATTAGTGGTTTCCAGTTGGCTGGAACATTTAAAACTGTCTCAGGGGATAACACACATACAATAACCTTTGCTTTATTATTGTGAATAGCCTAAAATTTAACTGTTAATGGTAGTTCCATGGTAAAATCATAACTATGTAACAGGGAACTTGTCACTCAGACTGGTGTTTAAAAAGTCTTGTTCTTTATTTCCTTCAGCTGTTATATGGCATTTTGAATTTTTGTAGTAATTTAAGGCAATTTACCATAATCCTGATAAAAACTTACCCGTTGAATAAATAGAAAAAGTTGGGGTATGTACCATTAATTGGAACATCAGAGCCTGGCCAGAAGAAGGTGCCTGCTTTCAGACCTTGGTACATTGCTGTCAGCCATATCTATGGATAAAGATACAAACAAACAATTTTATGGCATTAACACTGCTGGAGGATCTCAGATGACCAGAGTCAAAATACTGAAATGGCTTAGGAATGTGGCCTACAAGAATACATTTCCCTTTCTTCTTTCATACATCATGCTGCTGACCAACAAACACATCTGATTTGAAGTTTGTTTCTTACATACATAGTCTGAAAAAAAAATTGTAGCACAGGAGTCAACATGTTGCCATTTGTTGGGAATTCTCAGTGTAGAAATGATGTCATATAGATATTTTCATAGGTGACAACAGCCAGTGAGTGACCTTCTATCCAATGACACATTCGGTGGAGTGGATAAGTGAATCCACTGCAATGGATTGTGATCATGGAAGATATGATTTCCAGTTATATGATTTTATTGTAAAAAGGTGTTTTCCTATTCATCTCACAGAGCCCAGCTACAGTTCTGTTAGGAGCCTGACTGAATCCTTCAGGAAACAGTAGCCGTAAAACCTGGCCACTATAATATATTAGAAACATCACCACACAGATACTATATATAAGTATATATAGGGACTACAAGTGGATATATATTTAACTCTCTCCTCTGTCCCTATATATATATATATACACATATATATGTGTGTATATTAAACAGATACGTTAAGCAGATACTACGTGTTTATATTTTTTCCATTTTTGTACTGCATGATATTTCTAGTAAATGAATAGCATTATAATCACAGGTGCTTCTTCGATGAAATGGGACGAAATGTACACATAAATACTCATTTTGATGGAAATGAAGTTCTTGGTTATTCTATCCCTTTCTTTTACATGCCTGGACATTGAAAATACTTTTGTTATGTTGTTTTTGTTGCTGTTTGTTTGTTTTATAAAATGATGTATTCTGGAAGTAGATTTGTAGATTTCATTCTTTAGATAGTTGTCAAAAAATAACCAAACTCCACACAAACCCTATCAGACTGACTGAGTTTTTCAATATTTGGCAGCAAAGAACTCCAAGTTTGCAGATATTCTGTTCTAAAACCATCCATTATGAAAAGGATAAGTGCTGGTTTAAGTTTCAGTGTTAACATTTTAGGAGTTCCTCTATCTTTACAAAAAGTGAACTGTTTCACAGTCAGCCTACAATATGAAGGCTACATGACATTTACCGTGTACTGCAAATATATCACACAACTTTGCATTTTGTTCTCTTTTTGTTTTATTTAACAACATGGCATATGAGCCACTAGACATAGAGATACAACATAAATAGAAGTAAACTTACTGGCTGACCCTGCCACCATGAAGGCTCAAATTTTTCTGTGCTTGAAAGTGAGAAATGCTTGTTCAAATCTACATCATAAATGTTGTTATCAATAATACCATGAGATTCTGGATACAATCCCTGCAAAATGAAAAGAAACAAGTAAAAACCTATGAACCTATGATCTTAAATTACGTTGCAATGTGGTGTTACAATTATTTTATGGCTGTTTTATCACAGAAACAGAACATAATTTATAATTCCCATAGAATATCACATTCCTACTAGTGAATTCAGTGTGCCTTTCAAGTTCCCTTTTAGTTTCCCTGTCGTCTTCACAGCCCAATTAAAACCTGATCTGCTGTAGATTAAGTCCCATGGCCATGTATCAGCTGCCAAACCTATCCCAGCAAGACACTCATCAAATGGCAGTGCTCTCATCCATACTCATCTGTATACACTTAGAATGGCAAGGGCCAGGAATAACTGGTTCACAGACCAGAATATGGTAACATACAGACATAACCACATAGCCAACATTTATTTCCTTATACACAGTATCTGTCCCTCACTTCTACATCTTCACTTCCCATGTCATTAGTCATTAGATGAGTTAATTCCCTGACACCACAGGATTCTTTCTGTGTTGTCTAGATAAAGACAAGTAAAAATAACAAACTCTCACTTACTGTGACAATAGTATAGTGGTTTGGAAATGTTTTTGTGGGGTAAGCAGCTCTCATGTATTTTGAATGTGTGCCACATGTTTCTGCAAAAGATAACAATTCATATAGATTTGAATATATATATTCAAATCTAAATATATATTCAAATTGAAAACTAACAGTTTTAAAGACAGGAAAAAATTACAACAGTTAATTGCTGATTTGCTATGCTATTAGAGGGGAAATCTGACTTCAAACTATAACACATACATTCTCATGTTTCCTTGTAAGGTAGGTCTACACTGTGATTACCTTCATGGTGTATATATTCTGTAACAACTTGCTTAACTACCTCCACCAAAAATGCAAGCTTAGGTTGGTAGAGAGGGAAAATTTTATGTTACAAATCAGCTTTACAGTCTTCCTTTCACAAAGAAAGGAATTCCTCTTTACTACTCCCTGTAGATCCAGACAGTGACCTTTAAAAGAGCATCTTTGAGGGACACTTCCCAAAAACCCAACGCAGTTCTTCCTTATCAGTAGGAAGTTTTAATAGAGTACAGAGAATGAATGAAATCCAGCTCTGGAACTATTTTGCAGCTTTAAAATGTATTTGAATGTATGTTTCAAACTACTTGTGTAATAAAAAGCTGCAAGCCAATATTAATTGGCTTTAAAAAAAAAAAAAAAAGCCATGTTTGCTGTGCATTCAGATACAAGAATTAATGTAGAATATGAAATACTGTAAGTATACAACTGATGATAGAGACCTGATTTGGGATCTTATTGTTGAGAAACAGTTGTGAACAACATAGCAGCAAAAGGAACTAGAAAGGCTATATGCAGACTTCTAAAGAAAAGACACAAAGCACTCCGGGTAACTTACTGAGCTTTTCAATATTTGGCAGCAAAGAACTCCATGTTTGCAGATATTCTGCTCTAAAACCATCCATTGAGAAAAGGATAAGTGGTGGCAGATCAAATCTGCAAGAAAATATCACTTTTTGATCATTAAGGAGTTTGGCGAATTAAGACTTGTTAAAGTCATTAACTGCAATACATAAATTCTGTTTTTTATAAGCAGGATCTAGAACACCCATATACTTTCCAGAGTTATTATCATGGTGAGAGATAAACAAATAGTACAAATACACAATTCTCCTGAAAAGAAAACAGTCGAGGAATAAAATATAAGCTACTCAGTAAGTATAGAACCTAAGAAAATAAGTTGTTTGGTTCTTTTTCATCTTTTAATTACAAACATAAATCTACAGACTAGGATCCAAATTCAAGCCCAGAGTATAGGACAACCAAAGCACCTCTGAACATACTAATGAGTTGGATTCTGTCTCTTGTCTCTTTATGCATCTCAGGACAGCTGCACCAAGGACTGTGAAAACACAGCAATCACCCAGTAGGCAGCAAGGCTCCGGTGGCTTCAGGGGGAATGTAATCTCCTTGAGATGCCAGGTTTGAGGTAATCTCTTGCCTTACAGCATTTGCTATGTGAAAACATTATCGAGTAGTTCAAGTTCTTTGTGGTTTAAATCTTTCAACCTTCCCAGCCCTCACTGAACACTTTCTCACCCTAAGTGCAATGACAAATTGCACTTAAAGCTACAAGAATGCAGCTACCCATGACTTTATTAAGACATTATGTAAAGAATAAAGATTAAAAAGCCTCAGATCTTAGCTCAGATGACAGGTAGATAAAAAGTGCAGAAATAAAAAATTATCTCCTGAACAGTCTTTCAATTTTTGCTGTAAAAATTCTAATTAGGAAGTGCTACTTGTGAAAAAACCGAAGTTATTAAAAATACTATCTTCTAACCAGTCTGAAAGGACTCAAAAATACATTACCAGATATGAAGTGATAGTGTTATAGCATTTTTCTTCATAATTTGAAGAGAAAATATTCTGTAGGATTAAGTAGTCTAGTTTTGTGATTCAGTCTATTAACCATCATTATATGTTGCAAGGTCACATTAGCAACATATAAAGACTACCATTAAATGAGAAATGTAGTTTGAAATAGATTCCACTGTACAAAATACCTCAAAAAAGCCCAACTAATTGTAATTCATCAG
This sequence comes from Centrocercus urophasianus, assembly GCF_019232065.1. Taxonomy (NCBI): domain Eukaryota; kingdom Metazoa; phylum Chordata; class Aves; order Galliformes; family Phasianidae; genus Centrocercus; species Centrocercus urophasianus. The sequence goes on along the minus strand of NW_024884142.1, from coordinate 47,212,941 downwards.
AAAGGTTTGAAGATTTGCTATATAAACCTGGAAAACACTGAGAGAGAATAACTATTAATTAAATGCAGTGACTCCGCATGAATTGTTTTGAGTAATTCCTTGAATTATAACAAAAAAAAAAAAAAAAAGAAAAGAAAAAGAAAGAAAAAAAGTTGCATTTTCACAATATCACAAGAAACAAAACTGGGACAATAATTGTCCCAGTTATTTTCTCATTCACAGTGCTCTTTTCAAAACAGTAAAGCACATTGGCATCAACAGTATGTATAAAAAACACTGAATAAAGCAGCTTCTTGAGTGGAGTCTGAACCAAAATGGAGCTCCATATAGCAGTGTTCATGGCATGTAAGTCTTTCTCCACACAAAGCTTTTAAGCTCTTGGCTATGAAACTGTGAACTTGAGAAGTTATTTGTTAACTAATAACTTAGAAGTGCATTTTTGTATTGCTCTGGGAGGTGCATGCAGGAACACTTGAACTTTAGAAAGAAAATACACTACTAAAGGTATTATTGCTATAATATGGTGTGCCAGTAAAATAGATAACGAGGATAACATCAAAAATACTGTAACTGAACCAGAAAATAATCCATTTTACTTTGAGAACAACTTTTACACTATATTTCTGGCTAATCTACACCTAAGATGTCCATCTGTAGGTAAATATCTATACAAAATAACTAAAAGTGAGCATCAAATCTTCTGTGTTCCAGCTTTTGCAGACATAATGATACATTTACAGCTTCCTTTTTATCTATACTATCAGAGATACTATGTCAGCAACCTTAAATGGACCATGAACAATTTGTGCTACGTGAATCCTGAATTAACTCTAATAGTTTTTCCAGGTCTTTGCAGAATGACTTACGATCTGGATTCAAACTCCTGTACTCTGTTCTACCTTGTAAATGATAAATGAATCTGCAACAAAATGACAAAGGTTTTAGAAAGAAAAAACAGTACTAGCCACATTCCACTTCTACAGAACATCCCTATGGGCAGCACCTTATTCTAAGTAAACTTTCCGTTTTTCTAACCTCTTAAAAACCTCCTTCAGCTGACTGACTATTTCTGAGCATCATGTTTTTATTTATTAAAGAGATTTTTAAAATTATCCTACCCAGCTGGACACTGAGGAGTTTCAAGTGAAATACACGGTTCTTCTACCCAAGGTATTTCACCTAAGAGGACAAAAGAAAGTATTGAGTTAGCATTAAAAAAAATAATAATACAAACAAATAGAACAAAGAAGTTTCCTGGATGATCCTTTTAGAGAACTTCCTGGAATTTCTTCTGTTTCAATACAGAAATAATGTAAATTAGGGCTAAAATATCTTTAGAAATCATTTAATTCAACATATTAGGCCTTGGAACACTGAGTATACAAACAAGATGGAGGAGAAATAACTATGAAAGCTTAACCTGTATGTTTTAACTATCACCTTAAAATGGAGAATACTTAACTTGTATTCAGGATACACACTGGAATACTGCTTTCTTTTTTTGCAGATTCCACTTACACATTTAGTGATGACTACCAGGGCTTTCATTAGCTTTTCCCCCACCTTTGTTTAAAGAACACAGGTTCTTCAGTCTTCCAAGGACACTGGCTTCTGCCTTTCAAGTCACTGTTCTGTTTTCTCATGAATACTCTCCACCTGCTTCACATCTACACTCACTCATAATAACAATCTGCCCACTTCTTTGGAATAAATAAGAGATGTTAATAAGAGAAGAAATAAGAAACATGGGGAAAAAAAGGAAATACATATATATAAAAGAAGCAGTGCCTGTCAAAGTTTTTAGCTTAACACAGAGAGTTCATCTCCCAGTAAGCAGACAAAGGTGGGAATGTACAGTCATTTTAACCAGGTCAGCACTTGCTACTCAAACAAATTAGCATTTAATCGAACTCTTGACTATTTTTAGTTTCTCTTTGCATTTAGGTGACAGATATACATAGGTCATTCTGAAAGTAATGCCTCCTACTTATTTCCACTGATATAACGACCCACAATAACTTTTTATGATAAAGACAATTTTCAGCTTCAAAAAATTATTTTTCAACAGTCACCACCATTATCTATGGATTTTTGCCAGTGATAAACAAGAGTCTGCATGCTGAGTTCATAAAAATTTACAGAAGCAGAGGTGACCCACTGTTTCACAGCTGCTATGACAGTGTCATTGCCAGGAAACTGTTGCCTACTCAATCCATCTTTTAGCAGCCCAAACAAATGAAATCAGAGTGCACCAAATCCAGACTATATAGTATGTGTAGTAGGACAGTCCACCTAAGACTGCCAATGTGCTCCATGGACTTCAAACTGACGTGAGGCCTGACACTATCATGTTACAAGAGAAAGGTGGTCTTCTTCTCTGGCCTGACTCTGGAAGTTTGAGCCTTCAGCTTAGTCAGAATTATGGTGTAAAGTTCAGAACTGAAGGTTTGTCCGGGTTCCAGGAGATCCAGAAGGATTATGCTCTTTCCTATCCCAAAAGACAGTGCACATCACTGTACCCAGAGAGGACTGCATCTTGAACTTTTCTTTGAGGAGGAATTCATGTCACCACTCCACGGACCACCATTCTGACTCTCTTGTAGTGGTGACACCGTGTCTTAACACTTGGTAATTATACAACCCCAGAAACTGTTACCAACTGCCTCATATTGGTTCAATTGGTCCTGAAAAACTTGCATATGGTATTCTTTCAGCTCCTGTACAAGCATTTGTGGGAGTTTAGTACAAACTTTGTGATACTCTAATGTTGCCACTATCATTTCCAATGCACTGAAACTGATATTCAGCTCCCTGGTAATTCACCAACTCATACAGATGAGCTAATTGAGACACTCTTCATTTCATGATGTGACAGCTGTGCATGGCCATTTGGAATGTGGCTTGTTTTTCACATCACTGTTGCCATTGCAGAAACATGCCACTCACAGCCTCACTGTACTCACATTACTGCTTGGTCTAAATGCAAACATTTAGGAATTAATAAGCAGCAGGAGGCTGAACAGGATGGGGAGAGGAGTGTCAGAACTTGCACAAAAAGGTAACTGATCTTGGTGTTCCTGCTCTGGCAAAGGGATTGGACAAGATGACCTTTCAAGGTTCTTTCCAATCCCTGATATTCTGTGATTCTGTGAAGTATCGATGAATGTCAATGGGTGCCATTTTTTCCACATGGAAGAATTCAGTAACACACCTTTGCTTCATACTTCAGACTGCCTCTCTGCTGCCACCTGTCACATGGCAACAAAACATAATGGGACACTGGTGGGAAGGTTCAACTTCTACTGCCATACCACCAACATCCACCTCTGCTGTCATAGGCCAACATACTAAAACAGGGGGCATTACTTTCATAAAAGCTCTCACTATATTGCAGAAGCTGCCTGAAGTCTCTGCCATCTAAACATATGCAGGAATTCTGACAACAGATGTATACTTTAAGTCAGCAGTATACTCTGCAGATGTCATTCCTATAATCAAATTTACCAATGAAGACAGGGTCTGTATGACACAACCTGGTATGTTCAAAGATATTCAGTTAAGAAATCCAATCTGAAAATTAATTTTCAATAAAATGAATGGGAAATTTTAATTAAATATCTTCAGATTCCAGGGAGTTTGAAGCAAAAAAACATGTATTCAACTATTTTGGAAAATAAAATCCAAATGACCACAACCACCAAATTTGGGTTGCTCCTACAACATTCTTATGAATGACACACATCTCACATTTCTCTCCAAAAATCCTCTTCTCCCAAGTTAGACATATCATTTTGTTTCATTTCAAAACATCTTCATTTTTCAAAATGTAACTATAAGGCTCTAACTTTGAGAAACAAATATATCTACCTTCATATTTTCAGTGTTTGTCCAACTATTTATTTCACATTATCTTTGATTTACCTTTGCAAACAGTATTGTAGTTTACACAGCAGTCATTTTCCTGCAAACAGTCATCAGAACAAGAACAATAACTTCCAGGTAATCTTGTCTCACCACAACGGAAATTAGTGCAACTCCAGGATCGAGCTGAAAAGTGGAAGAAAGACATTATTTGAGTCCCAGAACTTCATGTAAACTTTAAACTCATATTAACATCTCCTACCTGAGTAGCTTGACAGTTTTATCTGAGACGAAAACACAAGACTCCTTTTAACACATAAAGACCATTTTTTTTTGCCACCAAATGGTAACAACAAATCATAGAATAAACCATTTTAGAAATGCACTCTCAAAGTCATCTTGTTCAATGCCTTCCACACTTTTCCTGGAAGATCTCAACATAAATAAATAAATAAATCCATGGAAGAGAAAAAGAAGGTAGTAGATCTTTTTGTTCCACTTCTATTGTGCACAATCTGTAGCAGAGAGCAAAAAGGCTCTAAGGAGGGCAGAAACAGGCAGAAAGTGATAAGGATGAAGAAAATCCCAAGCTGCTGCAAAGAGAGCATGCAGAGTAACTGGCTAAGAATCTAGATTTAATGCAGAAACAGATAAATTTCCTGGAGGAATACTGTAATCCTGATTCTGCTAATTATTCCTGAGTAATTCTCAGGCCTACATAAGGCCGAGAATACATTTCATGGGAAACACGCATTAATTTTCAAAAGGACAAGAGGTGCCGGCACACAAGCATCATTTCAGTCAACTAGTCAAAGGAAACCTGTGTTTCCATTCATCCATGACTTAATCTGGACCAGGAAACATTCACTGCAAATGCTCTGGTTATCCAAGGGAGTTGGCTGTGCTGTACTGCCGTGCTCTCTGCTACACTGCTTTATGCTCTAATGTGATATGTGAAACCCATACAAATTACTTGAAGAAATATTTTTGCCTAAAAGGCACGCATCTTCATAGCAAAAAAATGAGATAATTTGAAAGAGATCCAGAAAGATTTCTTGTCACGTAGGCTAAGGACTTCTAACAATCTGAATGCAGCATTCACTCAACACCACTAACTTCCTCCCTCCCCAAATCATCGTGCGGCAAGCAAGCCTCAAAGCTTTTAATCAGACAGCTTTCCATATCCCTGTGCAAATAAGAGAATTGGTCTTTTTTCAGTCAGTACTATACAACAAAAGAAAACAGTATAGAAACCAATGAGCATTGCCTCTAAGGGAACATACTTGGCTCCACGCAGGCATCTTCATAGTCCCAGCAGCAGTCCTGACGCTCCTCGCAGCTGCTATCACACTGGCAGCCTGCCACCTCTTTCCGATAGGGCTCGTTGCACTTGTGTCTGCAGCTGACTGCAACAAGAAGACAGGGACTCTTAGTGCCCAGGCTGCAAGACAGCCTTGTCCCAGCTGGATAAGCTAAACAGATTGTGGATTCAGACATAAAAGGTGTTGAGTGATTTCCCAAAACAATATCCTGAGTCAGTTTCCACTGCAGTTGCTAGTACACAGATTGGACCAAGCAATGCAAGAGCTGCAGAAGGTCTTTGAGATGCAAATGTCCTGGTTTTAGTTTCAAGTGTGCTCACCTAGAGTTTCTGTCACAGCTGTTTCTACATCTCAGCAACTGGTATCTCCCCAGCTTGTTGCTGAGTCCAGGACACAGAGAAACCCAGAGAGCTGGGGAAGGCTATGAGTTTTAGTACACTCAGGAACCTGACCATCTCCCTTCCACTTAGCTGGGACAAAGTGCCTAAAAATCCTGCAGGTTTGATTGTTTTGACTGAAAGAAAGAAAAGGATCCAAAGGAAGGGCCTTACACAGGAAACTGAAATGTGCAATTAGTTCCTCACCACAGCTCTGATACCTCCATGCAGGGAGCAAGAGCTCTGATACATCCAAAGACAACTTCGAATCACAAAACACCACCTGAAGCTCCCCTTGAGTCATTAAGAGCCTTGCATCTGTGATCTCTGTACTGGAGAAGTAATGTCTGAAACAATCTAAGCATCCACATTTCCAGTTTTGTCACCCATCCACAGAATTACATAGAAATACATATAAGTGCTTAGGCCTGCTAGTAGAATTCTGTAATCGTTGCCAAAAGGTTTGTGCTTGTGCAAGGTGCACTGCCTATAAAAATCAGGCGTTAATATCCACTGTGTATGAATTATGTGGAGCTAAGAACTTTCTTTTTTCAAGCTAGTCAGCTTTTTTCACATGTAGAAAGCTCTGAAGTTGCACTTTGTTCTTTACCTTCATACATCAACAATAACTGTCCACGCAGCCAAGCTGTGCAAGTAATTAGAACAATGAACAAACACATGTAATGATCATAAATGGATATTTCAAGAGAAAGTACAAATGGAAAGAAGAAACTAATAGCAAATCATTTCATGGCTGGAACCTGCTCTGCCAAGAAAAGCTGTGATTTTCCACCAATGTGCAGTTTTTCTTTGCTTTTAAACTGAAACTTAAAGTATTTAATTTAGTTTTTCCCCTATCCATTGGCTTTAAAACAGCTCAAAGTTGTTTAGGTCCTCTACCTGAATTAAAGTGATATAGAATACAGAATATGTATTTCAGAAGAAATATAAACCTTTTCCTCTGTCTGAAATATAACTGTTTATACTTCTAATAACCTGCAATCCATGCCTCTAATTTCTTCACTACATTTACAGAAATGTGTGAGTTCTGCAAACTTAGTATGGTATTAATGTTAAAATTTAGTATGTCAGGAAATTTTATCTGGAATAGTCAGTGCAGTTATAGGAGCTATCAAGTTTACCTTGGGTATATAAACAGAAGGAATTGTAATACATCACCAGATGTCATGTCTGTCTAACTGTACAGAGCAGTGGACCACTACTCACCACTGACTCCTCCCAAGACTATAACCCCCCAAAATGCCTCTCAGCCATGACTCCCTTTGCCTCTGAACAGGGCCAATCTTTCCCTTTGTCCTCACAAGAAATGCAGCAGTACAGTCATGTACCACTCCAGGTTGAGGCTTCCCCTCTGACTGCCTTGTAGCACTGTGTGTCATTACTTCATCTTTCTGAAGTAGATCTGGTTATAAAGGTAGAAAACAAAGTTAGGCAGGCCCTATTTGGAATTCTCCATAATGTCTGCAGAGACACCAAAATTTTCGTTTTGCACCATCTTCCATTTCCCATTAACTTACTGCAACTGTGACCAAGTTCCTTAGGTAAATGTCAGTGAAGATTCACATGGTAGGTATCTATGCATTTTACAGAGGAAGTAGTAGTACAATACATCTGTCATAAAAAATAATTTCAGTTCCGTCTTGTTCAGCTAGGATTGAAAGATCTTCGAAAGAGTTAGAAGCTGATGAGTAAGTAGGTATAGAAGTTTGATATATGTTGATTAGAAATGAAAAAGATACTGTGCATCCTTGAACTCCTCCAGTATGAGACTGATATTGTCTTGACTCTGACGGAAGTGTTTCAATTCACCGGGTGATGTTTGTTTGTCCTAATGTTGCTTGACTCCTTAATACGCTATTCTGCTTTTTTTTTAATTAAGTAATAACATTTCATCAAATCAAAACATCCCTTTTTACCATAGCATTCCATAAATATAAGTTTTCAAAAAAAAATTATGACAAATTTTAGCCACCTCAACTATGTCACATGCACTCTAAGTATGAATGTTGACAGTGGTCACCATCTCTTCTACAAAACACATCGCTCAAATAATTGTAAAGTGTTACATATGACAAGATACATCCTATTTCAATTTTCATAGAAACACTAGTAAGACAAAATTTCCAAAGTTGTTGTGAAGCAGGTTTAACAACTGTAGAGTGAGAAGTGAGACATGCAGTGGTTTAGGAGAGGTTTTTTCAAGCATAAATTATGTGTACAGGATTTATACAGTCCAACTCAAAAAATACAAGAATTTTAGGTGGCAACTTTTCACTGAATATTTATATTACATTACAAAAGAGCCTTCATTGAAAGCCTTTACCAGATCTAGCTTCAGTGGTAATTACACTAAAAATATCATAAACATACCTTGCTCCTGGGCTCCACGGTTTAGTCCCAGTCCCAGACCTAGTCCCAGAGATACAACCACCAAAGCACTTAGCAGAACCTGCCACACAGACACACAAAAAATCATAGTTCATAATAAGCTTTTATGTTTAGTAGAAATTATGATAGGAGAGGTGCAGAAACAATAATCTTGTGAACTGCTTGTAAGGCAACACCTAAATACTGCACCTCTAACCTACGGTTGGTCCCATCTTGTGACTGGGGAAGTCTTTGCAGGGGAAAAAATAGCAGGAAGTAGCAAATACATTTATGTATTTTTCAAATTCTTGATCTATGCAAAGAGAAGGAAATCTCAATCTTTCACAAGCCAATATTTCTTTTTTATTGCTTCCGTATTTTCCTGAAATGCCTACAGGGATTTCTTATAAAGCTCAGCTAGACTGAAGATGTATATACTAAATTTTCACCACAAGACATTTTCTCTTAATGGGTAAGACACTGTAATAGTGAGGTTAGAGGAAACAAGAAATATACAAGTAGTCCAAGAAAATTCCCTAAAAGAAAGTCACAACATTTGGGAGACTGGGAAAGCACTGTGGAAGCCTGTCGCAGCTTAACAGACATGCTGGCTGGAACAGCAAAAAAGGACAACCCTCTTAGACTGTATCACAATGCATCCACTTTTCAGTAAGGCAGTGATGGGAAAGAAAATGCTTCTCAGAGAAAAGCACCATCAAGCAATCTACTCTGTTTCCGGCTTTTGTCTCAGTTTACTTCTGTTTCCTGCTACTTCCAGCATCCACCAGGCATTACCAAATGGCTTAACTGCGACTATGGAAATTACAAAGAGCTGATAAAACCTACATGAGTGAGCAGGATATAAGCAAGCATAGACATGCCGTGTTGTTACTGTTTACCCATCTCTGCTCACAGTAGAACCCTGGGCTCATTGTGTCCCAACATCTCACCAACCGGCAGTGGTGTGGAGCGATGCCCAGGCCTCTGCTGAGGGTGTGTGTACATTTTGGGCAGATCCAGTGGGACACATCCTAAGTACACACTATTCCTTCCCATGAACCGGGAAGATCACCCTTACTTGCTCCCTATTGCTCACTCCCTGTTTTTTAGAGAGGACGAATATCCCAACAGTAGGAATGGAAATGGAATTGATAAGAGATCCGGATAAAAGAGACAGGTGGGAAAAGTGCTGTTGCTCAAAGCATTGGAAAAGGCAGGGTGATATCTCTTGAAGAGATCCTTGCCTGGACCCAGCTGTGAAGGCCACAGTTCAGTGCCACATCCATCTAGGAAGGACTGAGAATTAGGGGTCACATCTGGGCCAGAACAATTTCTACTTCTGGACAGGGAGCATATTGCCCTTAGGGGACTGTCCTGGGTTTTGTTGTCTGAGTGCGGAACAGCCCCTGTGTTTTAGGATGCTTCTCAGTTTATTCTTCCAAGTAACTCTTGAAAGCACCATTTATTTTGTACTTTATTTAGGCATACTTCTGACACTGTCTCTCATGGTTAAATTATTTTTATTGCAGATTTAAAGAGAAAAATGCCTGTTTTCACTTCTTTTCCTCAGCTTCCAGTATTTCTCTCATATACTATGCAATACTTACACAATGAAGCATTAGATAGGAAGTCATAGTATATGAATCTGTTTTCATGATATGATGATGAAAAGTGTCACAACTTGCCTCTCTTTTTCATATGTATACATTCAAGATTTGTTTCACTTGTGGTCAAAAACAGAAGCCAAAAATGTGTATCAGCTCAAAAAAAGGTCTCAAAAATGTATAAAAAGCCCTACATAGTATTATTTATAAGGCAGCTGTGTGACTCTCAATGCCTTGGGGAAGAGGGAAAGAACTGGCACGATACTTGAAATGTGAGGCTGACAACACCAGATGAAATAGTTCATTCATCTTTTCCTATGCTTCAGAAGTGTTTTTCATCACTGCCTTTCCTACATACTCTTTTTCACTGATGATGAGTCTGAACGCACAAAAAATTAACCAAAAAGTAACTGGGGCTGCTTTGCCCACAGATTTAAACATATTTTAAACAAATATAGAAAACACTGCATTGAAACACCACCTACTGTGCAAACTGTCAGTTTATCATAGTAAAGCAAAAAATGTACTTCACTGCCAGGAAAAAAATTTTTGACAGAGCTGAAGCCTCTTGATAAGTACCACAAGCACTTCAGAAATCTGCCAGAGAAGTTCATGCCTTCATGCTACAGAACTTCACCACTTATCACACTGCCCTGAATTATTAAATTAATATAAGGAAACCAGTAAAACTTCTGTGAATTTGAAAATTGCTAAAGCAATTCTTACAGATCTGAAAGGAAAAAAAGGAGTCGCCGCCCTGAAGAGCAGTGCCTACTTACACCACAGATGATCTTGTATCTCTGGAGTGTTTTTCTCTTCACATATTCCATTGGTTGTAAAATCACCTCATCCAAATGTCCGCTTTGATGCATGCCAATTTCACTGTTTGGATCCATTCCGCTGACGCCTGCTCTCAGCTGCACACACACTGTGCTTCTCTCGCTGCACAGCTGGCTTGGCTGCAACTGAGAGGCTGCTCGTGCTTCAAGTGTGTATGTACTTTGTTCACAGGACTTTATCGAAGTCCTAACTTTTGCACTGGTGATAGGCTTGCAGGATGCCAAAGTAAGCAGGAAAGCTACCAAGCAAGGTCAAAGGTTGAGAAGAAGCATTTGAGCACAGAGAACATCAGTCACATTTCAAGATAAAGATGGCATTAAATAAACTGTAGATTAGAAATAATATGTTGCTAAGCAGTATCTTGTGAATATGACTACTCAGGTATTTGGTTAAAAGGCCATCACAGAGTACTTGCTGCTTCCAAAGAAAGCAATACTTAAGCAGATGGTTTTATAGCTCCTGCTGTGGTCGCAACTATGCTTTGAGCTTCCTTCCTTTACTGTACGGGGCTTTGGGCAACCTGATCTGGTGGGTGGCAAACTGCCCACGGCAGGGGTTTTGAACTGAATGGTCCCTGTAGATCAGGATATAAGATTTAACATTGCATTGTACTTCTCTTCTTTCCCTTGCCCCAGCACGGATGTATCCAAGGGCTGCAGTCCCCTAAGGGGTGTACTTGTTGCAGCATGGAAGTACTCACAAGCCACACACCCTCTGACTTGAGGCACTGTAGCTCTAGCCTATCTAGTACAGCAGCACAGGAAGAACAGCACTGCCCTGACAATACACCATCCCAGGGGTGTAGCATTTGCTGTTATCAAAATGTTCCCAGGAACAGCAAAGTAAGTTGATAAGGCATAGAGCAAACAGCAACCACTAACAATCACTGGACTCTAATACACTGTAAAGTAAGCAAGACCCCTGGCAAGAACAGAAGCCTGCCAATTAATAGCTAGATTGCAGAAACACAGAATGACTGAGATTGGAAGGTACCACTTAGGATTATCTACTCCAACCCCCCTGCCTCAATCAGTGTCCTCTAGATCATATTGCCCAGGATCACACACAGGTGTGTTCTAAATACCTCTAGAGAAACAGACTCCACAGCCCCTCTTGGCAGCCTATTCAGGGCTTTGTTACTCTCACAGTGAAGTTTTTTCTTATGTGCAGATGGAACTTCCCGTATTTCAGGTTGAGCCCCTTGCCTCTTGTCCTGTTGCTGGGCACAACAAAAAACAGCTTGGCTCCGTTCTATTGATACTCTTCCTTAAGATATTTGTACAGATTAATAAGATTCCCTCTCAGTCTTCTTTTTTCCAGGCTAAAGAGGCCTAAAAGAGGCCTAGCTCTCTCAGTCTTCCCTCATGAGAGAGATGCTCCAGCCCCTTAATCATCTCTGTAACCCCATGTTGGACTCACTGTAAGAGCTCCATGTTGTTTTCAACAGCTATAACAGCTACAAATTTGGTCTAGAACATCCCAATCAAATTTGTCGTTATCTTGAATGTTATCTAGTCCCATCCTGGATACCAAAAAGTACTCTTGTGGGTTAACCCCAGTAGACAGCCAAGCCCCGCTCCTTCCCAGTGGGATGGAGGACAGAATAATAATGGCAAAAGGAAAAAAAGCTTTCAAGGTGAGTTAAAGGCAGTTCAGTAGGTAAAGGAAAGCTGCATGCACAAGCAGAGCACAACAAGGAATTTATTCACTACTTCCCATCAGCAGGCAGATGTTCAGGTAATTCCAGGAAAGAATGGTGTTATCACACCTGTATGGGTACTTAAGGGTACTTAAGACTACAAAGAACTAGACAGGCTTTATTTATCTTTATTAATGAAAACACACCTTTATACTCATTCCTAGTCCATCTTCTAAAATGAATGGCATTCACATAGAGGGGAAAAAAAAAAGAGGAAAGAAAAGAAGAAAAAGACAAAGCTTAATCATTTCTCTCATAAATATTTGCAGGTAATCAGTTTGAATAAAAAGGAAAAATTAGAAACTCACATCTAGAATGCAGAGATCCTGGAAAGGAAGCCAAAAGGGGAAGTTTCATACCCAGAAAGCACCATGTATTCACATCTGTTGTTCTGAAACACCACAGCATGCTTTACTGCTGCCTACAGATTAATTTTATTAATTAAAAAGGTGAGAGTAATAATAATCTAGATCAAGCAATCAGGTGCCAAAAAAATGGGTTATCGAATAAGTGAATGCTAATATTACCTGGAAAAAAAAGAATACCTTATTCCTTTCTCTTTATTGTTCATTCATTTTGTAAACCATTTTAGCCTGGTCTTTCTCAGTAGTAAAACCAGCAAAATAACATTATAAAAATAAATTATAGACCAATCCACTAGTTAGAATGGATATAAAAGTTTCTTACTGTACTTGTATAACAATTCTATAATGCTACTTTTGATAATGTTTGCTTACTTTTTAAAAATATTTAAAGTAATTTTGTAAAGTATGTTTCCTTTTAAGTCACTGGAATAAGAGGGTCATTTCTTTATCATGCTAATGTTTCTTTACTTCCTTGTTTGGTAAAGCTTACAGGCCCTGTATTACCTAACACACAGAATTCTCCAGAGCTTCATTCCTTGCCAAAAACACCTAGGCATAATCCCAGCCCTTAAGATCTGTACAGTTCTTCCTCTTTGACATTTGGGTCCTCGACACAAGGCATTACTTAAGACTGAGTTGTTAAGTAACAGCCCTGGCTTGGGCCTCAGGGACTAGATTCTTTGCCATTGGTAGGATCATATGTATTGCAGTCTGACTAACATAAGATCTGGATGGATGAGCGTGGTGGTTTCACATCGATGGGCTGCTCAGCTCCACTTCCTACTCCTCAACAGAACAGGGGAGAAAATATGATGAAAAAAACTCATTACATGGCTAAGATAAGGACAGGCAGAACATTCACTACTTACCATCACAGGGAAAACAGACTCAGCATAGGTAGATTAATATAATGTACTGCCTATTGAAAAGCAGAGCTTTCAGCAAACTAAAAACCAAACTAAAAAGACCCCTTCCATCCATTCTTTCTCCTTTCACAGAGAGGTACAAGGGAATTGGGAATGGAGGCTACAGTCACTCCATAATGCTTCATCTCTGGTTCTCCTTCATGGTCACTCTGCTTCTGCTCCAATGTGGGGTCCCTTCCACAGGATGCCATCCTTCCTCAACTAATCCCACATGCACGTCCCACAGCCTGCAGTTCTTCAAGCACTGCTCCTACACATCTCCTTACCATGGTGCTCATTCTTCAAAGCAGACTACTCAAGTACAGGTCCCCACAGACAGCAGCTCCTTAAGCCCTCCTGCCCCATGAAGGGCTCCTCCAACTCAGGCCCTACTCCTGTGGGGCTCTCTATGAACCATACCTTCTTCAGGCCTCATCCACTGCTATGCATAGGCTCCTCCATAGCTTCACCTGGAGACCAGCTTTGTGTGGTTCTCGTGGGCTGCAAGGAGACAGCTTACTCCACCATGGGCAACTACTGGGCTGCAGGGAACTGCTGCTCCAGCCTGGAGCACCTTGGATACCATAAATTGGTCTATCAAGAAACTCTCTAAAACTTAAACTGGAGTTTAGAAAGCTGGCATTCTTTATTATAATCAGAGCTGGATGCATGGGTGTTGAGCTCCACCTGTCATGCATACCTTGCACAAAAGATCTTCAGCTTAAACACATTACTTGTGTTACATACACAGAGGTTTTCCCAGAGGTATGTACATATTCAGTATTTGCTTTCACAATGGATTCCAAGCAGAACTTCCTTATCTATTTGGTACAAAGACTTAACAGAACTCTCTTTATCTGTTTGGTACAAATACACAGACTCTTCCCGTTGTCTAAACAAACTATAGGGTCATCCATCAAGGGACTTACTGAGCATAACAATATCATTACAGTTTGCAGCACCTCCTGTCCTCCTGCACCAACCCTAGGGGCTCCTGGGCTGTTTCTCTCACATTTCTCACTCACATCTCCCAGTTGCTGTTGTACAGCCTCTTTCCCATTTCTTCAGTTTGTTTTCCCAAAGGGACACACAGTGTTGCTTATGGCTGAGCTCTGCCCAGCAGCAGGTCCCTGTTGGAACAGCTGGAGCTGGCTTTTATCTGATGTGAGGCAGTGCTGGTCCCTGCTCACAGAGGATATCTCCACAGTTCCTACTGCTTTGACACACGAACCCAATACAGTGAGGGGTTAATTCATGAGCTAAGTCGCCGCTGGGATATCTTAGGGAGTTGAGACTACCTTGTAATCCAATTTTAAGGATAAAAGTGGGCTTGGTACATCTTAGGGCTGCAGCTGAAGGCATGGCTGGGAACTGCTATTAGCCTGTGAGCTAGCAGTAAGGATCCTCAAGGCATAAAATGAACTACATCACCTCCCAAGGGCTCCATTTCCCATCCTGTGACGGGAATGGATTTTGAGTTTGACAAAGAATTGCAGCAGGTAACCCTCCCGAGTGCTACCACTTGGTAAAAGACCAGCCAGTCTGCCCACAGTGCACAGAAACGCTCCTACGCGTTGCTCTGACAGAATTAACAGCAGTTTCGGTACAAGGATGCAGATGCAGCGCAGAACCTCAAAGCCAGCAGTAACACACAGCGACACGCAGCCACCCACTGCTCTGCGCGCAGGCGCTGCGCCCGCCCCGCCCCGCCGGAACTCCGTGACAGCCGGAGGGAGGGAACTTCCGGCTGGAGGGGGCGCTCTGCGCCTCCGTGTCCATCTAACGGAGGGCAGGCCGGTGGGACAATGGCGATGTCTATGGTGCCCATGGAAACGCAGCTGCAGAGCATCTTCGAGGAGGTGGTGGTGAGTGTGTCCCGGATGCGTCGCGGCCTTTCTGGGCTGCTCGGCCGGCATCCCGCAGCGGGACTTGCGCTTTCGGGTCGTGTGCGGCGATCGGCGGAGCCCCGGTGCGCGGTGCGGAAATGATTCCTTAGAGCAGCAATTCCTCCTCTGCGCGGTTCTGTAAGGCGCTTGAGGCTGTGCGGAATGGAGCTGGGCATGAAGTAGGGGCAGCTTGCGAGGAGGAAGAAGCCATCTGAGCTGCGGAAGGGGAGGAAGATGAACTTAGAAGGAGAAGAAGAGGAGCAGAGCCAGGAGTTATTTGGCAACCCCGTTGGCAATTTCTTAGTAGATTTGGGTAGTTCGTGGATCTTAGTGAGTGTTGTGGCCAGAAATACTGGGGTGGCATTGGCTGAGGATGTCCTGAACAGGAGCTTGATTGATGACAGGTAGAACCAGCAGTATCTGGTCTGGAAAGGATACATATGTTTGCTAGAGCAATGCAACTGAAAATCGCAGAATCATGGAATGGTTTGGGTTGGAAGGGACCTTTAAGATCATCTGTTCCATCCCCCTGCTGTAGGCAGGGACACCTCCTTCTAGACCAGGTTGCTCAAAGCCCCATCCAGCCTGGCCTTGAATGCTTTCAGGGAGGAGGGCTTCCACAGCCTCTGTTCCAATGTCTCACCACCCTCACGGTAAAGAATTTATCCGTAGTATCTTGTCTAAATCTACCCTCTTCCAGTTTAAAGCCATTTCCCCTTGTCCCGTTTCTGTCTGCACTTATAAGAAGTCCTTCCCCAGCTGATGTGAAAATGGTGGTTTTCAGGAGTTGGAACACTGAGTTTTTCTCTGTGCATTATAAAATGCAAATGCAAAAGGGTATACTTTTTCTTTAAATGCAAGAGTGCTTTTTGTTCACTCTTGATGATTTGTTTGTTTTGTTCTTGACATCGCCATTCATGTTCTGTTTTCACATGCTTAACAACAAGATTTGACTGTGTGCTCACTGCCTCTTTTTTTTTTTAGTAGTATTTTTTTTTTTTTTTGCCTGAAGTTGTCAGGGGACAACAACAAACTCTTCAGCTTTCCTTGCATTTGCAGATGAGAAAATATCAAGTTGTCACATTCACTGCTTCTATTACTGACTGAATGGATGGCAGTAAAACTTAAGTTTCCATGCACAGTGGATGAATATCACATTGTCTTGAGGTGTTTCCAGGCCTTGAAATTTGGAAAGGATCACCAATGTTTTTCACACATTCTTTATTTCTTCCGTGTAATAATGAAAACACGTAGTGGTTACCAATCACATCTGAGTGTGATACGAAATTTCAATAGAAAGCAAAAGGGTACTATTTTAAAGAATTTTGCCTATGTGTTAGGATAATGCTGTAGAAAATTTCTGAGTGTGAAGGAAGAGCTATAGTTACAGAATTGAACAATTTTTCCAACCTTGGGACATAAAATAATCACTAGGTTCTTATGGGAAAGGGAAGAGAGGAGCCTTAGTCTGAATCCTCAGAGCAAGCAACCTCAATGTTGAGACTCTAGCATAACAGAAGAAATGCATCTCTTTCCGACACAGTCCTGAAACAGTAGAATTTTTTTTCTTCAGTGTTGTGTCCTGATAGTGAGACATTCATAGAGAGCCTCTTCACAGTAACTCACTCTGGGTTTTTCTCTTGCAGAAAACTGAGGTAATAGAAGAAGCTTTTCCTGGGTGAGTGTAAATGTTTATTTTTGTGACTTTCTGTGTAAGTGTGTTTTTCTATTTGTGCTCTTTCTTTGGTGTAGTGCTAATAACCAATTTTCTTATTTGAATTAGTATGTTTATGGACACTCCAGAAGATGAGAGAACGAAACTGGTCAGCTGCCTGAGTGCTTTTAGGCAGTTCTGGAGCAGTCTTTCCCAGGTTAAGATTTCATTTGTTTCTTCAATATACTTTTGGGGAGCTGTGGAGGGGAAGATGGGGGTATAGTAAAACCTTAAGTAGTAATAGGCAAATATTTCAGGTATAAGGTCTGTTTCTAGTCATTCGAGTCATCAGAATCTGCTTTCAGATACGGCATAGTAAAGAATATTTACAAGAAAATTATTGGTTTTGACCTTAAGGACACTATATAGTTGTTTTTTTAGGAAAAGTTAGTGTACATTTCTAATAAAGATAACCAACTGGAAGTGTAACAGTAAGGAAGAAGTTGTTTGTTACAAGTTTTTTGTCGAAGTGAGTAAGTAGGAAGAAAGAAAGTTCAAAAATTACCTTCTAAAAGTTAGATAGGCATTCTTTCTGAAATGCAGTCATCTTCATTTTCAGTGAATTTGATTGTAACTCTGAAGAATAATGTAAAGCAATTACATTTTAACCTATTCTTTGCTAATTCACATTTAAAGAAAGAAAAAATGACTATAGAAAAGTATGTTCAATGGAAAATGTTTCCAGTATTATATCAAATGACTTGTAAGGAGAACTGGATGTTGGACAACTGGACTTCTAGCTTGTTAAATCCTGTTCTTATCTCCTATCGGTTTCATTTCTTCATAATGGGACTTTTATATGAATTTTATTATTTGTCTTACTATTGTAAGTGCACTATTTCTCCCCTCTGCTGCTTTTTCAGGAATCCCATGAGCAGTGTGTCCAGTGGATTGTAAGATTCATTCATAGTCAGCACAGTCCTAAAAGAATTTCTTTTCTTTATGACTGTTTAGCAATGGCAGTTGAAAGTGGACTTTTACCACCCAGGTAAGCTAAGATGCAGTGAGTTCAATACATGGAAGTTGCAGTGTTGGAGGGTGTTCTGTGAGATTATTTTTGAAGTAGTGCCGGAGAGAACATGCTTATTATCTGCAATTTATTCTTGTGTTGTCCTCTGATAGGATGGTTTGTGAGTCTCTGATAAACTCTGATACACTTGAATGGGAAAGAACACAGTTGTGGGCACTGACATTTAAATTGATCCGGAAGATCATTGGAGGTGTAGACTACAAGGTATCTTCCCTATGTTTCTTTTTTTATGAGAAGATATATTATTTTCTGGGTTTGTTTTTATGACTTTGCTTGGTTAATGAAATGAAAAAAAAAAAAAAGTTCAGGGAGACCAGATTTAATGCTTTTTCATAAATATTTTATCTTAATAGGTAATTTTGTACAGGTATTCGACTCTTCCTTCTCTCCTTTTCTTTTTTAGTACGCTGTCATTTTCCATATCTTTATTATTTACAAACTAAGTAACCCTAAGGCAGTTGCTTAAGTGATACACATAGAAATGTATTACTGTCAAACAGTAAAACCAAAGTTTTTGCATCTCCTCTTCCTCTTGTTGCTATGTACGAAAAGGGTCCTGAAAGCTGAGTCTTTAGCAAGGCACAAATCCAACACAAGTGGTAGAAGACCCAAGTATCTCTTGCAAAGTACCACCTCACCAGTGATAGTAGGCTTGTTAGAGCAAAAACTGTAACTCACAGCATTGATCTAAAGACCTAAAGGGAATCTACATAAGCTCTTTGATTCTCTGGATGCTATAAGAATTGTAACATTAATTATTCTCATCTGGAGTATGCTGAAGTTGTGAAATTCGAGAAGGAGTTTAATGTCATGAACATTCACATTCTCACAAGCAGTGTGCCTTCTAACACTTAGTAAAAAAAAAAAAAAAGAAAAACCAAAAAAAACCAACTGATTTTGCTGAAAATGCTGTCTGACCACATTGATTGTGTAATCTTTCTGCCAGAAATAAAGAATATCAAGGAATATTAATGTTTTCTGCTTTCTTCTAGGGTGTACGCGATCTGTTGAAAGTGATCCTAGAGAAAATCTTAACAATTCCAAACACTGTGAGCTCAGCTGTTGTGCAACAGCTTTTAGCAGCAAGAGAGGTAGTTATCTGAATTTTATATACCACTATGAAGGGAGACTCATTCTTTTGGCCTCATTCTTTTGCCACTCATCAGTATTCAATACCCAGGGTGGCTTTCTTTGAGAGTTGCTATAGATCACCAGCAAAGACATGTTTTTTGTGCTCTAATTGTTTCTGTAATTGTGTTTCATAACTCATTCAAGGAACTTTTTGGGGATGCTGTAGGTAAGGAAGAGTCAGATCTCATGTTTGACTTACTGAAGTAAGCTGAATGAGAGAAGATACTAAGATTACCTTCCTTCTTTTTCCTTAGTGAGTGAAAGTACTAGTTGTTTTCAGTGTTACGTAGGCAGGTGTAAAGGCATAGATTTACTTGGGTTTAAACAAAGCTAGCTTATGCTAGTACAACTAAAAACTTTTAAACTAGCGTAGTATCAGAGTACAACTTAAGAAAAAATGTATTAATTCTTACCAATACATATTTTCATGGGTTACCTCAGGCTAGTGTATAGACTGCATCTTTGTTTGTGTTATTCATAGGCTTTTTACACTGATATATTTTTCTACTTGCAGGTGGTAGCCTACATTTTAGAAAGAAATGCATGTTTGTTACCTGCCTACTTTGCAGTTACTGAAATCAGAAAACTATATCCTGAAGGAAAACTTCCACACTGGGTAATGATGAGATCTAAAATCAAGCAATTGGTTTTCATAGAGCGAAACTCTAGATCTTTTTTTTGTTTTAATCAAACATAAGAAGATTTAAAAATCTCTTGTTATTTTAGTAGATTTCTACTTATCTTAATAAAACGTATAAACATTTTTGTCTTAAGTATTCCTTATCAGTATATGCAACTTAAACTCTTAACCTATTTTTGTTCCTCTTCTCACCCAGTTACTAGGCAATTTAGTGTCGGATTTTGTGGATACCTTCAGACCTACAGCAAGAATAAATTCCATTTGTGGTAAGGGAACACTTCAAAACAAGTTAACTATTTCATTTCATATGACAAAATTCTGTTGTATTTGTTTCATGTAGTGTACTTCCTTTTGTCAGTTTGTTTTACGGGTCCCTTCAGTTTTTGTATTTTGACTATGAGTTGATAGTGAAAGTATACTTTTGTTACGGAGACAGCCAATTAATTTCTAAATAGAACAGACTGTAGGAAAATCATAACTTTTCTATGTGTAAGGATTTTGAGCTACTGTAGGTTCACTGGTATGTTAGCCATAGAATATTTTCTTATTTCAGTTTCCAATGGAGCACCTGTAGCTCTCAGCCTCCTCCCTATTCTTACAGACAAATAGGGATGTGTAAACATTTCTTTTCTAGTTGATTATTACCTTTTCTCTTCCATGAAAGAAAAGCTCACCTTAATTCATTGCTAGAAATAGGCAAAGTTTGGCTGTTTTAATTGTGATGCATCTTGCTGTTTTCTTCGAAAAAAATAAAATACCTTCTATTTACTTGAAATGACGGCTGCATTATTTCATAGCTTCAAGAAGTTCTATTCCAAACTTATTCAATGAGATTCAAAGATTAAAGATGTGAAATCGTCTATATTGTCCCCAAGCATTTTGTTTCCAAAGCGTGTAGTTATTCTACTTATTAAAAAAAAAAAAAAAAAGGTTGAAGGGAAGATAGAAATATTTATACTTATTTTATGTGACAATAGTATGGTCAGTTTGGATAACAGAAGCCACAGAACTTGAACTGACAGTGCAATTTAGGTCAAAGTTAAGGCACCTAGTACTTAGGTGCACAAGGAGTCCAGTTCAGATACTTCTGTTTAAGCAACTGAAATAAATCCTAGGTGTCTTGTCTAGACTCTCTTGTCTAAATTTACATACAAAAAAACTTGTTGGTGTGCAGTGTGAATCACACCGGACTCCACTGACTTAGTTGGCTAGATCTCCACTGACTGTAACTGGAGCATGGACCCTTAGAATTGACTCAGTTCATCACGTGCAGATACTTGCCTGCATCATTTTAGGGGATGAAAGAAGGAAAATGGAAATAATAGATTGTATATTTACGTTAGTAATGCAATTTTGGGGGAAAGGGTTAGTTAACCAAAACTTGATCCCTAGTCCAAACAGTGGCATTAGACCAGTTTTTGAGTGAACTGGAAGCTCTTTGGGCACAGAAGTTGCTTCTCTCAGAGTAGAATAACACTGTGACACATCATGGAATAAGTTTTTATTTTGCTTGTGCTTATGGTTTGCCACACAATATGAATTGCTATAATTTTTTTTCCCATGGGAGTTGGTGTTAATTATTGCAAATACTTTTTATTTTCTGTGTACTCCATCTGAATAGATGAGGATTTAATTCCTTAGATATTCTATTGGCTGGAGAGTTGAACTTCCAATTGAAAGAATAATCAACCTCAAACAATGCCATGCTAAAAGGACTTAAACGTAGAAGTTTAGGGAGAGTGTAAAAGTGGCCGAGGCCAGTTTTTGCATCAGAATGATTAACAGTAGACAAACTTCATTATTTTAGAATTCATAATGTTTCATTGCATATAGGTCGCTGTAGTCTTCTTCCTGTGGTAAATAACTCAGGTGCTATGTGTAACTCGTGGAAACTGGATCCTACAACTCTTCGTTTTCCTTTGAAAGGTCTCTTACCATATGATAAGGTATGCTTTACTAATCTTCTAAAACATATAATATCCAAGAAATATGAAGGTTTTATATCATAAGGAGAAAAAGTTCAGTGGTGGATACTCTACTGTTAAAACCAAGCTAATACTGCAGTTAGTTATAGATGTTTTTGGTGTGATATGTATTTTAACCTTTATGTGGGTTACCTTCAAAGTAGCATGTGGTGTAATTGCTGCACAGGATGCTGAAGAAAGACATTTGACGTTCTTTGTCAGTGTATGCATGTGGGTGTAAGCAAGAGTAGGGAGTTGAATGAAAGTTAGTTTAGCAATGAGGAGATGGGGAAAAAAGACAGGGGGAAAATAGTTTCTTCTTTTCTGTACTCTTTGTTTTTCCATAGGAAAGATTATTTTACAATTAAAATGTAAGTTAGCTTAGACAAACTTAAAAGTCTGGAGTGTGAAACAGTGGCATACTGGGAGAACTGAGACTGCAGCATCTCAAGGCTGTTTTCAAAATGCATGCTGTTAGTTAAGGAATGTCTTTCTATTTGACCCCCATAACCCCAGCTCTGAGGAATAGTGGTTGCTTCCTCCTTTCTTTTGGGTATCAGAAAAAAGATTTGCACTGATAAATCTGTGTGGGTAAAATGCTCACTGCTGTGTTGCTTAATTCAGTCAAATGAGATAATGTTAATAATAGTCTTGAGGCAATATATGTTTGTGTGTGTTTGCTTTTTTTTTTTCTTTTTTTTGAAGGATCTGTTTGAGCCACAGACTGCTTTGTTGAGATATGTGCTGGAACAGCCGTATTCAAGGGATATGGTCTGCAATATGCTAGGTCTGAACAAGCAGGTACTGTACTGTGCTGTAACATGTGATTTAATTCTGCATAGAATCTGCACTATTCTTTTTCTCTTTTCTTTGCTATAGCTAACTAAGCAAAACAGTTTAGGTCCAGAGAGTGATTTTATTTTTATTTTTTTAGTTTTTTTATTTTTATTTTTTAGTTTTTGATGAGATCATATCAGGTTAATTGGACACTGTTGTTCCTATCATTTGTATATTGCTTTACGAATGTTAAATTGAAAAATAGAGATTTAAAATATGATTTTTTTTTTGCATTGCTTTTTTTTCCTATAAGGCCAGCCTCAAGTACACCTTTGACAGACAGTAGAAGACTGCTAGCTCAAAAAGAAAAAATGATTATCGTTCCTATCAGTTTTCAAAATATTGTGTTTTGTTATATTGGCGTGTTATAGTACTAGAGAAATGAAAATCTGTGTTTTGCTTTGTTTTGTTTCTTTTTATATCTTAGAACTGGGAGGGCTTAGTCTGACTTGGGGATCCTTGAGGCTGGCCTCATAGTCACTGTTTTGTCTTTTCTTTTTTTCTTCCTTTATTTTTGTTCTGTCCTGTCTTGTCCTGCCCATCCTCCAATGCTCTAGACCTTGAACATTGCTCAGGTATGTTCACAACCTTACTGTTGTATTGTGACTAACGATACGCTGGCCGCTTTGTAGCCACTGATTCCAGTTAGAGAATACATGTACAGTCAGGGCTTGAAATTGGCAGGACCACTAGCCAAGGGCAAATTCTCAATACATATCTCTTGATATTTGAGAGATGTAGCATAAAATTGACAGTGAGTGATCCTTTGATGCAAAGATTTTGATTGGAATGAACTTCTACCATTTCCTTTACCAGTCACAAGAACTTTTACTGCTGGAATTTTCAGATGAGTAGAGATTCATAGTTCAATATCTTTCCTTGTGCAAGTGGAAAAACAGCCACTGCACCTGACAGTAAAATTTTAAACCTGTAAATACAATCATTATTAAAAACAAACAAACCAAAAAAGAAAAAAAAAAAACCCTAAAAATTTTAATAAGGAAAGGCTTTACTAGTGGATTTTTTTTATTAGGAACCCTCCGTAACAAACCTCCCAACAGGTAATTGTGATACCCTCCAAACTAGGTAAAAGAAAGTGCTGAGAGAAGTATTTCCTTTTAAAATTTGCCTACTTATGTTTTCTTTGGTTTCTGTTTTATTCTTTAAAAGCAAACAAAAAAAAGAATAACGACAAGCCTAAAAAAATCAAACAAGCAGACTTTGTTTGAAATTTAAGTATAGGTACTGTATTTTCAGTTGATCCTTTGCTACAATTTCACTCCTACTAAAAAAAAAAAAAAAAAAAAAAAAAAAAAAGTCTTTTTAAGATTTATAAAATAGCGTTGCTGTTTGCAATACTATAGTGAAGGTTGTGTCAGTGTTTCCATTTAAGAAACTTTTTTCAGATTTGTCACCTGACTATGAAATTTACATGATCCTGAAACCTTGTGTATGCATTTCCCATTTTAAGCGAAATACGCGAGTGCTCCAGTGCTCTTTCTGGATTGAGATAATGGGTTTGAGCGTGCGCATACCTGCACCTTCCTAGATGGTGTGCTGCCTACATCAATCTTCTGTATTTGAGACTCCTAAAGCAGCTGAACTGTTGGACTTCAGTAATGAGCTGCTAGGTTTAGTGATCAGATGAGTACTATTTATATTCTGTGTCTATTTCTGTGTCTACATTTAGTAATAAATCAGACTTTTCCTCCGTATCTTGTAGTTGGTAAATTATACAAGACCTATACAAAAGTATTTCTTGAACCCATTTTATTTTTCTAAGCTATCTGTGCCTTACAGTCAAAAACTGTCAATGTTAAAAATGCTGTTTTTTTGATTTCTACTTTGCTGTTCTCTAAAAATAATTAAAGGAAATTCGATTGAAGTAATGAAATATATTGAAGTTTTCTTAAAGTTTGCTTTCTAGCATAGGAGCTTCTACACAAAGTTTCAATCTAGCATGAAATTTTATGGCCAAGGAACAAACTTGAAGAATGTAGCTTATAAAGGAAATGCTGACAGAACATGAACTATAGCTAGCTGTGCTGCTACAACTACACCATCATAGGGGTGTTAGGCTGCTGAAATGAAAATTTATGAGTCAGAATAGAAATTCAGCATAGGGTAGTGTAGTGGTATAGAACAGGAAATGTTAAATGTTCTACTTAAACATTTATGTTGTTTAAAGCAATAGTTGTAATCACTTCCAGGTACAAATTGACTTTATAGTTGGATTTGTTAATGTAGCCATTTGACCAAAAAAATGTGCTTTTAAAGTCATGTAACTGCATTGGTGTTTTCTGTAAAATGGCTGATAATTATGTATTTTATTGTTAGAACGGAACTAATCTGTATACATTGATTGTCACAATAATAAGATGCTTAGCATTGCAAATAGCACCAAGTTTGTTTCAAAAACAAGTACAGAAACACCTCGAAGTGATAATCAGGCATTCCTTTTTACTTATATGAAGCTGCTTGTATACCCTATCAACTATTCACACAGATCCATTTGCAGGATTGGAGCCTTCATTTGAATCTTTTGGCATCACAATCTAGGTATGGTTCAGCAAATCAGAAATTTGCCCTAGTTCTTGAATATTGTTGAAGATGAACGATGAAGTTCTCTGGTTCAGGCCTAACTAAGCAGATATATATTAGAAAAGTGTTCACTTGAACCGTCTCTGTGTTGTGTAGAAAATACAAACCCAGCTGTCCTGCTAACCTTGCAGAGAAAAACATGAAGGTAAAATTTGATATGTTTTTGGATTCATATGTTCCTTTCAGAAATTGAAGGTTTGTTGTGGGATTTTTATGAGCTTTTCATATATCTTTATCCATTATGTGGGTTTAAGTCCAGCTACAGTAATGCCAACTTCAGAATATTCCTTTTCTTGGAGTCTGGGGGTGGTTTTTTTGTTTGTTTAGTTTAGGTTGTTGTTTTTTTGTTTGGTTTTTTTTTTTTTTGCTAGTGCGTACTTTTGAGTGGGGTTGTATTTTCCCTTGTATACCTCTGTGAAATGGCTTGTAAGAAGCATGGTTCTATCATATCACTTCTATATTAGTTGTTGGCTGGAGTAATGCTGCCTTCTTTTAAATTTATTTTTAAAATAATTTTGTTGAGATATGCCACAGTCTGTTGGGTTTTTTTTATTGTTATTTTTTTGTTTGGAAAATACTTAACAGTTAAAAGTATGTTAATACATTGATGCCAAATTAAGATTAAACTTGGAGATCCTATTTAAAAGAGTCCTTGAAACAGTTGCATATTGAAATCCTGTTTCAGTAATGTCTTAAAACAGTCATGAAACTACTTTGGAACATTTTGATTTACATTTTGACCTTCTATATGCATAAAATTTTGCTTTAAAAAACAAGCTCTTTTTCTTGCATGATTAGTCTGGATGGCATTGCCTCTTAACAGTGAAGTTGACTCCAAGTTTACATTAAACTTCGATTTCTTTGGGTTGAGGAAAATTTTAAAACAGACAATTTTTCATGTCTTATTTCTCAAATGTTATACAAACATTTAATTGGGAGCTGTAATATTACTATACTAATATTATTATACTGTGATTCTGTGAATCATCAGTAGTGATCTGTATGAGTTTATGAAATTACCTGTACCATACTCTGCCCAGGTGAAAGTATAGCTGCAGTCTTTCCTAACTACAACCAGAACAGTTTGAGAAAGATACTTATTTAATGTCTGTCCATGCATTGTAGCAGTGGAGTTAAAACATCAAGTGAAAGGAATGATGTAATGCAAAACCTGACTTTCCTTTCCCTTTTTAATATACTGTGTATTGATCTTGGAGACCTGCTTTCTGATATTACCAGCATTAGCTTGGCAAAATACTTAGGCTATGATTACTGTTTTGGATGCATTTTTGGTTGTCTGTGTTTTAAGAACACTTGAGTGCATTTTTCTCATTAGAAAATGAGTAAGATTCAATGAGGAAAACTTTAGAATGCCCAATAGTCTTAGCAGAAATAGAATCCGATATAATATAAACAACATAAAAGGCTAAATTTGAGTCTTGGTAGAGTATAACTTTGGAAAATGGAAGTGAGATCGGACTGTAGTGTCATTCCATGTGAAAACTTTGAGCTGGATTTATATATGGAGACAACCCTTTCTCAACAAGTTTCTTAGACTGTTTGGCCTCCTGAATCCATTCTTAAATTTAGCTATATAGCTCAAAAATATAAAATGTTGTTTCTTAAAATCACTTAAAATGATAATAATCTGCAGGTAGCCTCACTGAATTCTTAGAATACTTTACCTTGAGGGCAGTTTTTCTTTGCAATTGAAGATTTGATGTACTTCAGAAAGCTACCAGTACATTGGAGGGCTGGTCTCAAAAAGTTTTAGTATCAGATTGTCACAGTAGAACTTCTTTTTCCTTTGTATTTCTGTATGGTTTAGTAGTGTTTTCAGTGCTGTTATGTATTTGTCAGTCATTTACAGATTATTTCCAGAGCAAAATGGGGAATGTGTTTATGTAACAAAATTACAATATGTTCTTTTTTGAAAAAAAGAAAAACCAAAGTGGTTTTTGAATGTTGTATTTTTTCCACATATATAAAGTATATTCATATACAAAATTAGTCTCTCTTTAGGCATTTCAAACCACAAATTCCTGTTTATTTTTGAGGAAAATCAGCCCTCGGAGTCTCAATGCATATTGAGGTGCTGTATTTCAGTTATGAGTGCTGAATAAAACAAGACCCCAATCCTGTTTACACACTTGGAAGTGCAGTATTTTATTTTGAGTAATCCAAAAACTATAGGTACAAATTTTGTGCTGAATATCTTCACTGAAAATATGCAAAAAATGCCAGAAAACTAGTTAAACAAGATGGAATGTGAAATTTTGCTTTGTCTTTCATAGGCTACTGCAAAACAATGAAATGATGAATTTCAGAATAAAAAGATGAACTTAATTATTTCTTCCCACTGATGAACTTTTTCCCAGTCTTAGGATTATTAAGAATAGTAAAAATTCCTACTGGAAATTCTGGCTTTCTTTTTAACAGTAATATTTTCCTGTTGTATTCTTTGAATAACTTGATCCTAATTTAATATAGCCTAACATGATTAGGCCTGTGGACATTAACCCAGTGCTTAGCAAACTATTAAATTTCAAGCCCTGTACGTAGTAGTTTTGCATGCCAGATTATAAACTAGTCTGTAGTCTTGTCTGTTGCACCCTGCTCTGCTTCATAAGTAGTTGCTCTGGGGGAGTGGGGATGATGGGATAATGGAAAAAAAAAAAAAACCAAAAAACCCAAAACAATGAAATTGAATTATTCTCATTTGGAGTGTTAATATTGCTCTCTGTAAACCTGTAGTGTGGTTGATCTGTGATAATGGCATTGTGTACTGGAAGAGAAGGTGAAACAGTAACTGATGCTTTCTGTTATAGTTAGAGGTTTGTGTTAAGCATGCTTCAAGAAAACACAGCTAGAATTGTAGCTTTCTGCAGTTTGGGGCTGGTGAAGAGCATGCAACAGGGGATGCTGTTCATTATATTTTGTCAATTTTTCCAATTTTTGCATATTATGTTTTATTAAGAAGAATCTCTTTGTTTTTATGGGAAAAGATTACCGTTGATGAATGTTAGAACAAGCATCCCCTTTCAGCATCTCTCTTTCCTTTTGTTATTTCTTACTTTATTAATTAAAGGGTTTTTAGGCTGCCTGGCTAGAAAGTCAAAGAATTCATCTAAGGCATCCCTAAAATATTTTGAGTATTTGGATAATCTTCTTAAACTGTTTTTACGTATGCCTTATGGCCTCTAGTAAGGCAAACTGCATTTTCATGATTAGTGTTTGAGCAGCTTGGTTCCTTTTCTTTGGTATCATTTAAAGTAGTAATGTTTTCTTTAAGGCTGCATTATGTTACAGGTGTTAGATGTAAAAATTTTGAAAATGGAAGAAAAATGGGACCATTCCTGAAGAGATGATAATGAAACAAACAGAAGTTACATGATTCCCATCGTGCTAGCACTGTGAATTTAACTGGAATAAGTTACATTCCACACTGCTTTTTGTCCTTAGTAATAACACTGTTCACATACAGGGTAATAAAAAGTTGTTGTCTTTGATATTAAAGTTGATGGTCTTCACGTGTAAGATTTATGGTCTGAGTTTCAGACTACTGGTGGTGGTCCTGGTATATATACACCTGTAGTAACATATGGACCTGAATATATGTAGTGTGTTTCTTACTTGATTATTGCTGAAGATCTTTGGAGGAGGTGTGTTATTTAAAATGATGTATGCGTTTTGCACAGCTCTCTGTGGGGATAGTAGCAATCAAAATCCAACATGTAAAGAGTTCAGTGCTGTGATACATATTGTGCACAGAACGGTAATTACACAGAACATACCACTTAGCTTAATTTTCAAGTCTTTTTGATTCTGTATTGCGCCAGCTGTGTCTGTAGGACTTCTACTTTTAGGAGTGTTAATTCTGCTGCTAGTTGTAGATGAGCTCAAAATGAGAGTGAGAAGAAATAGGCATTAAATGCCTGTACTGTGTGTCGGGATGCTTCTGGTTTTGGCAGTATTGTTGATCTCTCCTTTGAAATTTCTTTAAAGAAGAGGGGTGAAAACAAAGGAAAGCAACAAAAAGCAGTGTATTAAAATAATGAATTATGTTTTCTGTAAGATTAAAAAAATAAATATTCTGCACAAACTTACTGAAAGTAGAGACAAGAAATACCAGATGTTTGTTTTTTTTTTGCATACTGATGATCTGTCTCATGGAACCAAGTACAGAATAATGCAGTGCTTGATAAAATGTAAAAAACATTGACCTGTAACGTAGTGCAGCTTTAACGCAGTGGCTTATCCTTAACTTAAGTTCAGACTTCATTTCATGCTTCCCAGCCTTCTGTCAAAATACTGTACTGTAATTGCAACTGTGCGAGTTCTGCAGTTAATGGCAAGGCTTTTGGAATACTGTATCTGATCTCTGCCTTACAGCACAAGCAGCGCTGCCCTGTGCTGGAGGACCAGTTGGTGGATCTTGTGGTGTATGCCATGGAACGGTCTGAGACTGAAGAGAAGTTTGACGATGGTGGAACCAGTCAGCTTCTGTGGCAGCATCTCTCCAGCCAGCTCATTTTCTTTGTGCTCTTTCAGTTTGCAAGCTTTCCTCATATGGTCCTGTCACTCCATCAAAAGGTAAATTGTTTGTATCGATCCCTGCTGGTAAGAGAGATAGTAAAAATACTAAATTTAAAAAATAAACATTTTTTAATAGGATAGTGAGCACTATCCTATTACTTCTTTCAAGAAGTACCTTATGTGTAACATTTTTCTTTCATGTTGTGCTCTGTAGAAGTGACTCGAATTCTTGATTTACACTGTGTTATACTGGATATATGGTGAATGATTTTTGCAGTAAGAGTAGTGTGCTGGAGCTAGTTATCCAGAGAGGTGGTGCAGACCTCTTTCCTGGAGGCATTCAAGGTCAAGCTGGACAGGTCTGAGCGACTTGATCTAGCTGTAGCTGTCCCTTGTTCACACAGAAGAGCTTGACTAGATGTCTTTTAAATCTTTTTAATCTTTTAAAGAGCCCTTCCAAGTCAAATGATTCTGTGATTAGTTTGGTCTATTGTAGCTTATTCAGACATGGAATATTGTATTATATTTGGGTTCAAAATATGTTAGTTGCTGGACCTGGGAGGAGCTAAAGAAACATGCCTTGTAGGTGGATGCAAGAGTCTGTCTTCTCTTTCTAACCAAAGATCATTTGTCCAATTACAGTGGCAATAGTATTATAATCTGAAGTTTATTGCTACTTCCTCACAGTAATACTGTTAAAAGTGATGCACTTTCAATTATTTACCCTTTCCTTTTTGAATTCTGAAGGTGGTGATATCATTCTTCCTTAAGAAAGGGTAGGAAAGGTTAAAGTGTATCAGCAATATCCTGAGTTCTCTTCTGGAAGAGTTGTGGTGCTGATGGTATGAAAAAGATGTTCTTTCTACTTGCTGTAGAATTAACTTATAGCTATATGTGGATAAAATTTCTAGCATGCTATGTATCTTTGCACAGTTACATGAATATCCAAATGTATTATATATACTGAATATCCACTTACTGCATTATTTTTCTTTGCCTATTTTGGTAGCCCTAAAATTAGGTTGCTTTCCTATAATGGCTGTTAATGAGCCTTCGGTGAAGTAAACCAATGTTATTGAAGCAATGGGTGCTATGCCACAAAATTACACAAATGTAAGTTAAAAATAAACGAAGCTAGATTAGAAACTGTGTACTCATTATTAAAGAATTGCTGTTACAGCCAAACTAAAACTAAAAATAAGACTACATACATAAAAATCAGGCATGTCTAGAGAAGTCCAGATGAAGCAAACTCAAGTTGTTTGGGTTCTGAGACTTTTTAAAATGGAGTTAATATAAAACCCACTATGTGCTGCTATCTCTTGCAATACTGCCTTTGGCTACAGGGCTGCAGTGTGACAGTTTAAGTCACATAGTTGAGTTGCTTTTTTTGTTTGTTTTTGATTTTTGGT
Organism: Centrocercus urophasianus; assembly: GCF_019232065.1. NCBI lineage: Eukaryota > Metazoa > Chordata > Aves > Galliformes > Phasianidae > Centrocercus > Centrocercus urophasianus. The sequence continues at coordinate 47,181,829 of NW_024884142.1, read as the reverse complement.
TTTTGTTTTTCAAAATGGTGTCCTTGAAGAGCTAAATACACTTTAAATTTTACTGTTAATTGCTGTGGCCTACACAGTGTTTTTGTGTTGGGAGTACTTGCCTTTTCATCATCTTTCTGAAAGTCTGGCATTTATTTCTGCTTATATTGTGCTATAAAATGCCAAATAACCTCTGAAAACTGGAGCCATTTTAGCCTCCTCTTTTACTTTCATTGGATCTTCACAGAGATATTTATTTTTCTGCCTGCAACATTTGTCTGTTATTGAGTGTTTTTGATAGTTGGCAGGCCGTGGCCTCATTAAAGGAAGAGACCATCTGATGTGGGTGCTACTGCAATTCATCTCTGGCAGCATCCAGAAGAATGCGCTGGCTGACTTCCTCCCCGTTATGAAGCTTTTTGACCTCCTTTATCCTGAGAAAGAAGTAAGTCTTCTCTTTGGTTATTATTCAACATGACACCTTTGTGTATAGATATCACTATTTGTACAGTCAACAAGTATACAGTTGGAAGAGTAGCACGGCTAGGGTGGTACACTTTACAGGTGTTATAGTTGGAAAGACTATCGTGGTGAAACAGGGACAGTCAAGGAAGAAATCCTCACCTGTATCTGAGGATCTAGGATTGCAGTGGAAAACTCCAAAAAGAAGAGATCTCTAGGAGATCTTTTCCCAGTAGTAGTCAGTCCTTAAATGGGGTGTAGGAGGTGTGGAGCCTGGCTCCCACCTGTGCTCCCAGGTCTGGCCCAGTCTGTGCCTGAGGTGGTCAATCAGTTGCTTCAGGCCATGACTCAACAGTTCCCATATACCTTTGTTCTTCAGTTGGTATTGCATCAATGCACTGCTTAGTTGGAGATTCATATAATTAAATGAAAGATTTCCAGTACTTCCCAGCTATGTTTTTTTCAATAACCACATATGTCCAGCGTTGGGTTTTTTTTTTAACTACAAAACAATGAGCACAACCAAAATCTTAAGTCATGTTGTCCCTAAGTTTTGTTTGACTAAGGTTTTGAGAAGGTGTTTGTTAGAGCCCTGAGAATATACTATTAAGGAATAGTATACAGGTTCATTGTTACATCTGTGAATACATTATCGGATACTTTTTCATGTGCAAGTAAAATGAACAAGACACTTTAAATTTGTTTAGTATTAATGACTGCCTAAAATTCTTTCTGTAATCTTACATCAGATCCTAGTTGTGCTTGGTATGTTTCTCTAAAATGAATGTTCTTGAGGTAGGGGAGAGTTTAGAGAAAGTTATTAAACCTCCACAACAGTTCTGTCAGCGAGATATCCTCATTGCTTGCTTTTACAGTGTCTTCTGTTTTGGGTCAGGAGGTAAGTTAACAAAAATGTGTGATGCACCAAGCTGATAAGGTTGAGTGTGCTGTTTTTTCCTCCCAGGGAAAGGAGGGAACAGAAATTCTGTAGTACAATTTGTTGCGTGATCTCACAGATGTTTCATTACCACAAACTATGAGAAGAGTGACTGGATTGATTACTTTAACTGTAGTGATGGGCTTTGAGTTACACTTCCTTCAAGTTTTCGTGGGAATATTGTGGATACTGGCTACACTGGTTTTCTCTGTATTAGTACATGCAGCATCATCTCTGGATTGTTTCCTTCTTCAGTGTATTCCTGTACCTGATATTAACAAACCCCAGTCCACTCATGCTTTTGCGATGACCTGTATTTGGATTCATCTGAATCGGAAGGCGCATAGTGACAACTCCAAGTTACAGATTCCCATTCCTCATTCTCTTAAGCATCACCATGAGTGAGTTATGTTCTTTGTTGTTACACTTTGGTATGTTTGTAGACATAATGGCATAAGACTCTTCAAGTCTATGTTTAGAAGGTATTGTGTGCTGGGATGTTGTGTAAGGGTTATTAAAGAATTGAAGCAGCACTAAGATCTCAAAGTAAAAATACTACATAAAAAAATGAAATGCTGTTATTATACCTTAAAGGAAATTACATTACATCTAAAAGGGGTAACTCTTAACTTCTGATGGAGATTCAGAAAGAAAATCAATTACTTTGTTTTATTATGCTATGAGTTGGAAAGTGTGGTACACTAAATTTTTTTCTGAAAAAGTCATTTTTGAGGTGTATTTTCCTTCAGAAGTATTTCTCTGACAGAAGAAAATGCAACTTGATCAGATTTTTCTAAACAGTTATTTGAGTATGTGGCAGATCTAGTTATTTGATGCTGTCCAGTTAATAAATGTTTTTTCCCATTATTTTAAAATGGATTTTTTAACTGGAGTTACTGTGATTCTGACCCTGGAATCATACATGTACCAATTTCTTTTTACTTAATGTTAATCTGTTTTTGGTACTCTAGGTTTTTGCAACAGAGTTTAAGAAACAAAAGTTTACAGATGAATGACTACAAGATTGCCTTGTTGTGCAATGCTTATTCAACCAATTCAGAGTGTTTTACATTGCCAATGGGCGTACTGGTGGAGACTATTTATGGAAACGGCAACATGAGGATATCTCTTCCAGGGACTAATTGCATGGCATCAGGGTCTATAACCCCGTTGCCAATGAACCTCTTGGACTCGCTCACAGTTCATGCCAAAATGAGGTACAGTCAGCTTTTTTTTTTAAACAAAAAAAAGAAAACAAGCAAATTCTTATGTAATTAATTTTCACTATGGAAATACTCATGTTCTTGAAGATGCTGTGTATAGATCTCTTGCTTTGTATCATAAGCATTGTAACTTACATCTGTTTGTTTTTTGATTGAAAAATATTTTCTTTTTCCTCAGTCTGATTCATAGCATAGCTACAAGGGTAATTAAGCTGGCTCATGCAAAATCTAGTGTGGCCTTGGCTCCTGCTCTTGTGGAAACCTACAGTCGCTTATTGGTTTATATGGAAATAGAGTCCTTGGGCATCAAAGGCTTTATCAGTAAGAAAAAAGCTCCTTCCCCTCAACCCTTCCCTTCTCCTTTAGTTCAGTAGCACATACAAGTTGTTCTGTATTTGAAAACAACAGCAACAAAAAATCTTAAGCGAAGGTTCTAAATTGGACAGAAATGATATTCAGTTTATCTCCTTAAAATAATGCAGATGTCAGTTGTACATGTTCAGTCAGAAAATTGAGCTCTATACATGTACGATAATGTAAAACACTGCTTGCATGTGCTCTTTGTAATTAATACAATACTCACGAATCACATGTCTGATATGTAGCTCACTATAACTGTCTGTCCACAGTGGTATCCCTTGTAGCTACATTTTGAAGCTAGATCTCTTGGAAAACTTATTTTATGAACTTTTTCATAAGGTCAGCTCCTGCCAACTGTGTTCAAATCTCACGCCTGGGGAATTCTGCACACTCTGCTAGAAATGTTTAGCTATCGTATGCATCACATCCAGCCTCACTATCGAGTCCAGCTGCTCAGCCATCTTCATTCCTTGGCTGCTGTGCCACAGAGAAATCAGAACCAGCTTCATCTGTGGTAAGTGATGGTTACCAAGTTTAGTTGTAAAATTTTTTTCTTCATTGTACGTTGAAAGTTGTTTAAGAACTATACTATGTTTGAAACAGGATGCAAGTACCTCCCACTCTTAGTTTTGTGACTGTGGTGTTTTGTAGAATCTCAGCAGACTATTTTGGAGCTACAGTTGCATGCTAGTAGGAGTAGTCTGCAGTTGTTTGCAGCAGTCTGTCTCAGACAGGAGATCAGCACCATCGTGTCAAGAGATGTCAGAAAACTGTTGAGCTCCTTCCACTTCAATTGTAGTCACAATGACTAGTTTGTCTGCTCATGGGATTCTGCTTGTTTATTCCTGTAGATGATGTATAAGCCCATTGCAAGAATTAAACTGATTCCAGTTCATTTGGTAGTAACGTTGATTTTCAGTCAGATCAGAGAAATAACTTCACTCATTTTACTCATCTTAGATCTATAAAGGAGTCAGTACGAAGCTGTGGGGACTCTGTGTGACTTTGTGGGGAAAAAATAATTGATGTATGCCTTGCATCAGTGTAAGTCACACTTTAAAACAATAGCTAATCTGCATACAAGAAAGATGGAAGGACTAGTTCAAATTCTAGAGTCCATGTGCAGTTAATTCTAGGGAAAAATACTGGTTTTTGTTGTCTTATGTTTTTTGAAAGGTTAAGCTGCCGACTGATACTCAGTTTGTATCCAGAATCTGGGTTTATTTCTATTGGTTTTTCTTTTTAATTTACTAGATTAAGGCTCCTTCCAACCCAATCTATTCTATGGATTTGAAGCTGGAAATCGTGTTCTTTTTATTGTTTTGTCTGAGTACTGTTTTGTTTTTTTACTTCATGAAAGACAAGAGTGTTATGTGAATCAGACAACTTAGGCGCACGTAACATGTTGCTAGTTTGGAGTAAACTAATAGATGGCTTTGGCATTTCAGAGACATGAGATTGTAAAAGTCTCTTAAATTACTTCAAATTGTCTCATGTGAAAAGCACTTGCAGTCAGCATGCGGTAAAATAAAGTGCTTTTCATCAAAAGCAATACTTCATTTCTTTAGTGAGGATGATCTAGTGCTTTCCATTTCAAGGTGGTATCCTTGCAAATTCTTTGCCTTGTTCACGCTTGGTTTTTTTTGTTCTGTTCTAGCATGCGTATGTTAGTCCGTATATCTTTGTTTAGATGAAGGTGTTCAAAAGATAATAAAGGGGAGCTCTAAACTGGGGAAACTCCAATCTGGTTTCCAAGTACTCCGCACCTGAAATTTTCACTAAATCAACTTTTGAGGGGCTTTATTTGAAAGAAAGTTGAGAACATCACTTGCAAAACAAATGGTTTTGTATTACATGAAGTAGAAGCTAAAAGTCTTTTTGGAATCTTAGAAGCGGTAGTATAGGTATTATTTACTAATTGGACTGTTTCCTTCTTTCAGTGTTGAGAGCACTGCTTTAAGGCTAATCACAGCTTTGGGCAGCTCAGAAGTCCAACCGCAGTTTACACGATTCCTCAGTGACCCCAAAACAGTTCTGTCTGCAGAATCAGAGGAACTCAACAGGGCTTTAATCTTAACTCTAGCAAGGGCAACGCATGTGACAGGTAACAGTGGTGTGCTGAGATGATGTTTAACTGAAGATTGAAGTCAGACCACTTCTCTAAAATACAGTTTAACATAAAATCCTAGAAATGACCCAGTCCAAATATATATCCCACAATTTTCTTGTTTTGAGAAATGTTTAATTTGTGCTTATGAATTCTGACATTATTTTTAGGGAAAAAGCCATCAGAAGTCAGATGTGTAAAAATCAACTAGATCTTAAACACAGATCTAGTGTTACCATCTTGTTCTCTTTATCCTGCTTTCAATTTCATTATTAAAGGTTTGGATTGATGACTGATACTTGACATTTAAAAGTAAAAATGCAGTGTTAAGAGCAAGTATGTTGCTCATGCAGAAACCTCATTTGCTTACCTTTTAAAAAGTAGTAGCATGTGTTTTGGATTTGGGAGGGAAGAGGGAGAAGTTTTTATTGCGGATTTTAATGTGTTAGGAATTTATAATTATAGTGGGTAGTTCTTGTTAGCTTGGTGAAGGGTATTTTCTCTAGCTCCTTTGTTTATGGAAAAATATACTTTTAGTGTAAAGACTTGATGGAGAATGAGAACAATTGATTTTAGAAAAACCAATGGAGGAAATCTTTAAATAAAGGGCTTCTCTGTGTTTAGTTTTTATGCCTTTGATCAATATGTAATTTTAAACCAATATTGGAGGCTAGAAGGGAGTGAGTTTTGTTTGATTTCTACAGCTTAATCTTGCCCCATTCCTGGATGCATTCAAGGCCAGTCTGGATGTGGCTCTGGGGAGCCTGGTCTTGGTGGTTGGTGACCCTGCACATAGCGAGGGGGTTGAAACTAGATGATCATTGTGGTCTCTTTCAACCCAGGCCATTCTATGATTCTGTGAATTGAGAAAACTGCTGAGCTGTTTTTTAAAGCAATGCAGAAGTAGCATCCAGCGATTTCACTGTCATTAATTTCCTCAAGATTTTTTAAAATTTTAATCAGTTAATCAGCAGTAGCATGTTCTGCTGTTGTTAAAGAAAATTAAATATAATATCTTAAAATGGTGCTTGCTTTATTTCTAGCTCAAAGCCTAAAAATAATTCCATTATTGTTAATAGCGTAAAATATGTTATTCTATGGAATAAATAAGGTTCTATAGGAAGGGATGGGAGAAGTTGGTCAAAAAGTGAGCCCTTTTATACAACAGAGCCTTAATGCATGTTGCTACAGAACAAATAACAACAAGCAACGTTAGAATTTCATGTAAAAATAATCCTAATGTTGTCAATCCATTTCTTAGATTTTTTCACAGGCTCTGATTCAATTCAAGGAACTTGGTGCAAGGATATATTGCAGACTATCATGAGTTTTACTCCACATAACTGGGCATCCCATACACTAAGCTGTTTTCCAGCTCCACTGCAGGTAATAGTTATGCTGATGATTTTATATCTGGAAATACGCAGAACTTACTCTCTAAACAAGTTATTCTGCTTTTTACTAGTCAGTGAGATTCATTTTCTGTCTGGGCTATGCTATATCAGTATAAAAAATTGTGTCTGTAACACTGATGTATCTTCAGAAATGAGTTAGCTTTTCCTGAAGTATTCTAAGGTCAAGTTTGGCAAGTTGATACTACTAGTTAAAGGTAAATCAGATCTTTAAAAAATATATAAACAATGATTGAAGAAGCCTGTAATTTTTGTGGCAGTTTGTCATATATTATTGACAAAACAGTCAGCATGATGTCAGGGTGAAGAATCCTGTCTAGTGGATTTTCATTGTACAAGGAAGTAGAAACTTATAATGTGCGAAGTCAGGCTGAAGTTGGCCTTTCATGCTTTCATTTTAGGCTCTTGGTCACACTACATCCTACTTTTCTTTCAGGTGTTCTTCAAACAGAATAACGTGCCTCAGGAAAGCCGTTTTAACCTGAAGAAGAATGTGGAAGAAGAATATCGAAAGTGGAAGTCTATGACCAATGAAAATGAAATAATCACACGCTTTTCGGTGCAAGGTTCACCCCCACTTTTCCTTTGTCTGCTGTGGAAGATGCTGCTAGAGACAGATCACATTAATCAAATTGGTTACAGGTGAGGATACAGAAGGTGCAATTTCAATGTTTGTGCAGCAGCATTTTCTGCTAGGAGGACATAGTCCATGTGCATTGGAGCTCAATTTGCACATACTTTTTAAAATTTGGAACATGGGGAACAAAAGAGTGGAGCCAGATATTGGTGTAGCATCTAAGATTGATTGTACCTCCTGACTGAGTTTTTTGTTTGTTTTGTACATAATGGTCTGTACCAGTATTTTAATGCTATTTTTGTATTTAAGTACACAGTACAGAAGAATAAAACTACATTGGGCTACTGGATATATAACTTCATGGATGTTATGCATAAAAATACGTAACGAAAGCATGTATTCTGAACAGAATACTGTGGTTCAGAATTGGTGAACCTGAGACATTTCTTCTAATTAGAAACTTTGAAATTCACTTGTTCTTTAAATGGGTCTTTTTGTTTGTTTTAGTTTCTCTTCATTTAATAAGGTGAGGAGTAAACATTTGTGTAAAACTCATTCATTCTTAGGATATATCAGATGAAAATGTTTTAAAAAGTGTGACATTTGATTTGCTTCCAAATGTTCTTGTAAAAGAGACTAGCTTTTGTTTTGTTTTGTTTTTTTTCTTCTGTGGTAGAGTATTAGAAAGAATTGGGGCCAGAGCTCTTGTGGCACATGTCAGGACATTTGCGGATTTCTTGGTGTATGAATTCTCTACCTCTGCAGGAGGTCAGCAGCTCAATAAATGTATTGAGATTCTCAATGATATGGTGTGGAAATACAACATTGTAACACTGGACAGGTTGATACTTTGTTTGGTAAGTCTTAAAAGAAACAATCTGAGAGGTTTTTTCTGCTTAGAGTTTGGTCCTTGCTATCTGTGCTACTTCTGTGAGAGCAATTTTTTCAGAAGTGTATCAGTTAAAAAATATTGACTATTTGATAAGTAAAATAGTAGATTAGTTCTGTAAGTAATGTAAAAGTCAGTCTTATAGTTACCTGAATCTATAGGGAAAACCTTTTGTGGTTATTTAAAGGCAACCATTGAATTAGTATTATTGAACTTTATTGTTTGTGCTCTGGATCTTTGATCTCAGAGCTGTGCAATTACTTCTGCATTTGGAAAAGACAGGAGTAGTATGCCATTGTTTGGAAACAAATGGAAAGCCCTGTACCTGTTAGTTATTGTCTTTTTGCTTGGAATTCAGCCTGATTCATCAGAAAAAAAATAGAGGAAAAATGGTGTTTTGTCTTTTCAGGTTATCTTGTAAATTAAAGAAAAGCAGAACTTAGACAAAGGGAAATAAATTTTCTTTCTGTAATTATAATTGTGCTAAGATGAGATTTTTAAATTATAAAGCTGTTTGAGTTTTAATGGGGACTTCAAGTTCAAGTGAGAACATGATGGAGTGGCTGGAAGTTTGAAGCAGTCTTAGCCAATTAATAATAAGAATGAAGCTATTTTCAAGAAGAGAGCAGAGATACAGAAGAGAAAGAGAATTCTTGGGTAACATACTTTCACCGGGAATTTTTTGAGATTTTCTCTCTGCAGAATAGAAAATGTGATGATTACTTTTCTCCAGTGATGATGGAGCCTACCTGTGTTCCATCTTCACTCCAAAAATAAAGTTGAGAGACTATATTTTTTGTGTGAATTTGTGTGCAGATCTATGTAATGTTGAGCTCTACTGGCTTGCTAATGTCTAGTGGTTCCTAAGCAGACAGCAGCATCAACTCTATAATTCCATGTTTTCTGATTCTTTTTGTTTGAAGGCTATGCGTAGTCATGAAGGAAATGAAGCTCAAGTCTGTTACTTCATTATTCAATTACTCTTACTCAAGCCTAATGATTTCAGAAACAGAGTGAGTGATTTTGTGAAGGAGAATTCTCCAGAGCATTGGCTGCAGAATGACTGGCATACTAAGCATATGAGTTATCACAAGGTATCAAAGCTAATAAAACCACTGTATTTTGATACTTCCTGTAGAGTTCAGATCAGCTAGAAAGTATTTTTTCCTTGAAAATTACAAGACAGTTCTGTAGGTTCTTAGAGCTACTTAAGTAGTAATTTGTTTGGGCTACTATAAAAATACAATGCTATGTTTACATAATTGTGTTCAAATTATAATTTGTAATATCCAAATAGAGAAGCATCTGAAGGGCTTATTAGGAACCCTTGTTCATCTAAATCCAATCATTTTAAAACTTTGTTTTTACTGAGATTCATTTAGGATAGAGTTCTTGTGCACCAAGGAAAAGTATATTTCCTTCTGTTCTTTTATGACTAATACAACAGTTAAATCTACATTTTTCTCCTAATTATTAAAGTCTTCCATCTCCTATGTGAGAAAAATACAATTTCCAGACACATCAGGGAAGAGAATTGCTGAGATTTTAATATTTTTGTAAACATACTGGCTTCTGCTGGCTAAAAAGTGATGTGTGATGAAGTGTTCTGTCAAAGGATACATAAATGCTGGGTGAAAATAGGTACAACTAAACTCCCATGCAACTAAGCAGATACAGTTCTGATCCAGGTGCTTTTTGGTCCACATTTGATTCTGTGCTGGCAGTGAAGTGTCTTAACTTTCTAAAAGTGAATAATAGTTGAAGACCAAATTATATTGATCTGGGAAGTGTTCAGCCATAGATGTAAAGTTACTAGACTCAGCCTGGCATGTGGAAATTTCAGTCACAGGTAAACACCATGCACATGCTTCAGCTGCACTCATCTGGTATTTGGGTACATTCCAGTTCTTTCCCAGGGAGCAATTGCATGTATATTATTTCTAGTGCTCTGATTTAGTACATAATGCAGAAGCTTTCAGTGGTGTTAATTTCCTTTGCATTTCCTCCTATAACAGTGTGACAAGTGACACATAGTGACTAGTTGCTTTTAGCTTTGGCTCGGTTTACTTATTGCTCCCTTACGCCCCTTTGAGCAATGGAGAAACTTCTGTTTTTTTTGGGTTTTTTTCTGAATATGTATCTTCTGGTCATAACCACTGCGTGATTTCACTCAGAAGATCATTTTTCTTCAGTAAGCTTTGTGTTGCTTACCTCGTATTGGAGTTGTGAATGATAATGAAGGTTATGAAGTGTCTTTTAAAGTAACGTAGGTGATGAATATTTAATACAGTGCTTTTAAAGAAATAGCTTTCAAGCTCGTTTGGTTTCTTTCCCTCCAGAAATATCCTGAAAAGTTGTATTTTGAAGGCTTGGCAGAGCAAGTCAATCCCCCAGTTCAGATCCAGCCCCAGTATCTTCCAATTTACTTTGGAAATGTATGTCTGCGATTTCTGCCGGTGTTTGACATTGTAATCCATAGATTTCTGGAACTGCTTCCAGTGTCTAAGTCACTAGAAACTTTACTGGATCATCTGGGAGGTTTATACAAATTCCATGGTAAGTTACCTGTGAATGCAGGCTCTTATTCCTACTGTGGTGATGCTCTTGTCCTTCATCTCCTGCATTCATAACAATCAGCTAACATAGTTTTGTTTAATTCATTAGTATTCTATGAATTGTGTGTGTGCATTTCCACAAAGAAGTACAATATGTCATTAGTGTACTTCAGCCTACAAACAGTGCTCTTATTCAGGTAGCTTTTGTAAGACTATGCTTGCTTCACACCTTTCCCTTTCACCCCTTGTAGTAGTGAATACTTGGAGTTGTATCTTAACAGTCTTTTAGATACTAAGACGATAGAAAAAGTTCTTCCACCTAACATTGTTTAAGACAAAACTATTTATCCTGTGGTTTTTTGGGTTTTTTTTAACCCTTTAGTTTTAATACACTTCTGCAGTATATTTATTTTTATAGATGACATTGTAATGTTATGGCCAGACATCTTAGGATGTTCTTTGTTTACTGTGACTTCATGACTAGAGTCTTACTATTTAATAGCTTTTAAATGCAGAGATGGTTTAGAGGATTTATTTATGAATAAATTACTGATAGCTTATGTGATGATGTTGACTTTGCCTGTCTTCTGTCTGTCTCCACGCTTTCAAGCACAAATGCAAGACAAAAGAAAGTCAATGCTGTATAATGACACAAAGAACGTGAACCTGTTCCATACATGCTTTTTTAAGTACATGCGATTTAGTCTTGTCCAGCTCTTAGTTTGAATTTCATTCTTGCCATCGGAAGTGTAATAATGATGCTAAGAGAGATTTCCATTCACTTTCTTGTTTTCTTCTTGGCAGACCGTCCGGTGACTTACTTGTACAACACTCTTCACTATTACGAGAGACATCTGAGAGAGCGCACCAACCTCAAGAGGAAGCTTGTTCATGCCATCATTGGCTCTCTCAAAGATAATCGCCCTCTGGGTTGGTGCCTAAGTGATACTTACCTCAAATGTGCTATGAATGCCAGAGAAGATAATCCGTGGGTTCCTGATGACACTTACTATTGCAAACTCATTGGAAGACTAGTAGACAATATCCTTCTTAGTGTGCACTAAGCTGTACCAATGTCTTTTAGCTTTGTCTTATCAAAATGTTCAATTTCATTAATTAGCCTATTTTGAGTTTGTTTCTAGAGGTGTGTAGAATGTTAAAGCAGTAAACCAATTAAGCAGATACAAAACTGAGTGGAGATTATGTAAAAATCAGTAATGATAAAGAATAACTGACCTCTCCTTAAACAATACAGAGCTATTCCTTCCAATTACAGAAATTGTTTAGAAGATGAGATCAGAGTTGCAACGTGTCTCTTTATTTCTTTGTTGTTTTATGTGACTGTGCTCTCCTAGCAAAAACATCCTGAAACCTGTGGTGAAAATGAAGTACAGTACAGCTTTGCAAATATTTCACTACACTCCATTGTTTCTAGATAAAAATGCTGATATTTATGCGTTCTCAAATGAATCTTAATTGTTACGCAAAGTAAGTTTGACATAAAACATGATAAAAATAAATTTAGAACAGAAGATTACTTTTTTCTAGTGCCATTACCAGTATTATGATGGGGGGAAAAAAAAATTCTGTATAGCTAACAGCATATACGTGAGGGTCAATATGCATTATGTCAACAACTGCTGAGTGTGTTTTTAGGACACAATAATACCTTTAACACCAGCCTTAATGCTCTTAATTGTTGCTTTTTATTTTTTACGTTTGTGATTACAGCTGACTTAAAATACTATGGTGAACCTATGCACCTCTGTGTTCTAGAGAGTAGCACTAGTGGAGTCTCTCTGGATGCCTTTTCTCTTAGGATTAGCTTTATGGGATTTAGCCAGTTTTCTACATCTTACATTTTCGCTCATCTTTCCAAATGGTCTTTTTCTAATGTGTCATGTGGAACGTGTGTTAGATCTATATAAAGAAAATTAAAATTACATAAAAGTCTGCTCTTATGCAAATGTCAGCAGTGTTAGATCTTCTCAATATTTAGCTCTAATGATCTATTCTTCCTTGTGAAAGTCTTTTCAGAGGCTGAGCAGGTGCTCACTTTGCATAAACCATTGCTGTAGAATTCTAGGAGATCTTTTGCTGAAGCAAATTAAAGGTTTCGCACTGCAAATTCTTGTTAATTTCATCTTGTCCTGAATGAGATGGCTGATGTTTTTTCTTCCATCACTTCATCGAGGAAATTTATCCTTTGCATGACATGTGTGAGTCTACACGTTGCTTTATGCACATGTGTATTCATAACTGTATTTATGCAGTGCTTCAAGTGGCTTATATTCATGCTCATCCATATGTCTTATTTTTTAGCTGTGTCTATTTTACACATTCTTAGCGATTTCTTTCAGTTCAGTTTTGTCTCTGTGACATATACATGCAGTGTTAAGCAGTGTGCTGTGTACGCTAGTTCTTGTTGGGGAGCTTTTTTTCCTTAATCACTGTCACCTATGGCAGGCAAATCACCTGGTCCATTTCCAAATTGTGACTGGAGATTCAATGAGTTTCCTAACCCAGCTGCCCACGCTCTTCATGTTACCTGTGTTGAGCTCATGGCACTGGCAGTTCCAGGAACAGATGTGGGCAATGCGCTACTGAACGTTGTGCTGAAGAGGTACGTTGGCTTTCTGAAAATGTTTTCTGCAGTTTATAATATGTAATTGAAGATTGCTAAGGTAGTTTGCAGTATTTGTTTTCTTAAGTTTTGTAACATTTAAATTAATTAAACCTTTCACTATTTGCATTTAAGTGGTTTTTGCAGAGTTTTTCATTGGGTTCAATGGCACAAGGCTAGAAAAAGTCTTGTCCTTTCAGCTGGAGTGAAAGGAGAAATTCCATCAGTTAATATACAGCGAAGGAGGCAGAAACCGTTTGTAGGACTCTGAATCCTGTGTGTTAAATTAGAGATACTTTGAAACAGAACAGAGTTGCAAGGCCAATGTGCTCTCAGGATGCCTTAAATTTGACCTGTAGTTCTATTTATTGATTCCTTGTTGAACTGAAGTGAAAAGAAGGACCTAGTCTTCTTGCAAAGATGACTCAAAACGTCATCTTTGATCAGTAGGGACAAACTGAAATGATTTTGTTTTCAGCTTTATTCAGCTTAGTAATATATTATTGTTAGCTTTGTGGCATGTGGAGGGAACGAGTAAATAAAGGGACAAGCAGCTGTTATGCACTTGAGCTTGTTTGGTAGCAGTCATAGTGTGATTACACCCTTTCAGAAAAACATGCTTCTAAAACAAAATCATGTTGGACTAAAATTTTTCAAGTAATGTCATAGTGATACTTATGCTGAATGTTGTGTCTTCTGAAAACTACATGTGTTTGTATAGTTCTGTAAACTTCTTGAGAAGTGTTCTTTGTATAAATAAACCTTCTTGCAGGCACATGGAAAGCACAAATTACAGTTGTGGATTTCAGAGCTCAGGTTTTCTTTTTTTTTTTCTATCCGTAGTCAGCCCCTGGTGCCAAGAGAGAATATCACAGCTTGGATGAATGCTATTGGACTAATTATCACAGCCTTACCAGTGAGTCAATATGTTGTATTTTAAAATAAAATGTCTTTTTTCACAAAAACATTACTGACTTTCTAGAGTACATTTCAAAACTTTTTTCAGTTTGCAGTGTAAAGGCAACATCTACAGATTCCTCAGAGAGCCATTCTGAAGACTATTTGCATGCTAGAAAAACATCTTTTTCTACTTCTGCAGCATGGAAGAAGTGATGAAGCTTTCTGCTTTTGTTTTGTTTTCAGGCTGAAAATGAGTTAATTACTCCCATTAAAAATGTTAGGTTCCACGTGTTGTATTAATTATGAGCTGGAACTGCAAACTCAAAATTTTCTGTAAGGCTTCTGATGCAAATCTAATTGTCTTAACACTTACACATCCTTTATCTGTATGTCTTTATATCATTCTCTCAACTTCTTGAGAAATATTCTTAAACTATGTAAATGTACCTAAGGCTGTATAAGCAAGTGCATGCAGTATTAGTGATCATGTGTTGGCAGACGTTTTGATCTTCTGAATATAATCACCAGGAAAATCTGAATAACCTTAACTTTCTTTTTCTTCTTACTTGTTGCTTATATGTGCAACAGTTGTCCTTGTGACCTTCCTCTTTCAAAGTAGTTTCTTTCTTTGGAAAAAAAGCCAGCATGGATTTTGTCCTCATTATTTTTGATCCACTGATTTCTCTGGACCATTTTCCTTGAACCTTTGTTTATGTTCTCTGGCATTTATATCTTTCTTTTTGATTTCATGTTGGATTTTTGGTCTGTTTGTGCTTGTACTCAGAAAATTTTTGTTCTCTTTCCACTAAGGCCTTTAACATTTGCTCTGTTCCTTTTGATATCTTTTACAATAGCTCTCTAAATAATTAAATTAATGAACTGTGTCATGATAACCTTGTGATAACCTTTGAGTGCACCACATCCATTGACATGGATGTGGTTTTTTTGTATTATGCATCTTAATTTTCAGGTTCATCAAACAGGTATATAAACTACCATCTAGTTGAAAACATCTTAGAAATATAATGATGTTTCTCATCCTTTCTCTGCTGTCATTTTGAATGTTCTTTTCAGAAGGAATTCAGCCTCTTTGTTTTTCCAGGAGCCATACTGGATTGTTCTCCATGATCACATTGTGAATGTTATCAACAGTCCCAGCTTGACTTCAGAGACAGAGTGGGTTGGTTACCCTTTCCAGCTGTTTGACTTCACAGCATGTCATCAGTCTTACTCTGAGATGAGTTGTAGCTACACTCTGGCTTTGGCACATGCTGTTTGGCATCATTCTAGCATTGGACAGCTTTCTCTCATTCCCAAGTATGTGTAATTATATTTGATGATTTGTCTTCAATGTTATATGTATGTTGTATATAGCAAAGCTGTACCTGTAGTATTCATGCCAGCAAATGTGTAGGGAGTTGCACCGAAATCTGCCCAGTAGGTCATGAGTCCTTTTCCAGCTCCCTTTTTCCCCTCATCATGGCTCTTACTGTCTGTAAGTTTCAGAGCTCTCATCTAGACTGTGACTGTCTTTCACGACTGTCTTTTAAAAATTTTTTATTAGTTTTGTGCTTGTTTTTGTTCATTTAAACTTTTCCTAAAAATGCTGATTGTAGTATAATTGTAAGGTGTCAGCTATGATCAGTGTGTCTTTAATTCCGGAAGGTACCCTGTAGCTGCTCAGTGAGATGCTTTACTGGCTGAAAGACACAATAGTGGCCCACTTAGTCATTAAGTCAAGTGAAAAGTACCACTGCATTAAAAAAATACTGACTTTCCACAGTGCTGTGTTACTGGTAAGACTAACAGCTGTCATTTGCTAATACCAGGTTTTAACATACTGGGCAAAAGTGAAGGTGTTATGATGAATTCCTCTCAATTAGTCATGACAGTTGAATTGAAGGTAATGTTAAAACTTCAGAGGACAGCTTTTCCACTGCACGTAGCATTCTGCTAAGCTTTGGTGGGATTGTGTTTCTCCTTGAGATTTCTTGTTTTAGTCAATAATACCTAGAAGTGTTCTAGAGCGTCACTGAAACAGCTAATATTTTCAAAACATCATAGTAATTTCTAAAAGAAAGGCTCAAATCCATCAGAGATAATCTGATGCTTTAGTTGAATGTTGGGAAGAGAAGAAAATAAGTCTGGTTGAAGTAATAAGTACCTTTGAAATATTGCAGGTTCCTCACAGAAGTGTTGATACCCATAGTGAAAACAGAGTTCCAGTTGCTTTATGTTTACCACCTCGTTGGTCCTTTTCTACAGCGATTCCAGCAGGAGAGGACACGATGCATGATAGAGGTAAAGCGTAGCTCTTGGATCACTTTATACAATGTCTATTATATTTGAATTGCAATTGTATTAAAAAGTAGAGTCTGACACTTTTGTGCCTTTGGAGACAGATTGGAGTGGCATTCTATGAAATGCTCCTGAATGCTGATCAATACAGCTCGCATCTGAATTACATGGATCCCATATGTGATTTCCTGTATCATATGAAATATATGTTCACAGGTGACAGTGTGAAAGACCAAGTAAGTAAATCAGTTATCTTCCCTTGCAGAAAATTAATCTTTCTAAGGAATGATTTTCATCTGTAGCAGTGAAACAAAAAGCTTAATTTTGAACTAGTCTCTCTGTATGCAAACTGGGGAGTTGGTACGCTTTTGTGCAGTTACAATCTTTAACTGCAGTAGGCTTAGTATCTCAGATCTCTGGGTTATTTTCTGTAGTGTGAAGCTTAAGATGCAGCTTGAAGGTTCTCAAAGTACTGTTATTAAAACAGCCACTGGGGCAAAGCTGTATAAAATTTTGAATATTTGACAATATATTTCAAGCCATATCTTTCAAGTTTTTCCTTAGTTTCTGTTTCACTTAATGTAGCTTGACTTGTGAAAAAAGCAAGAATGTGGCCAAAGTTGGTTTAAAAAAATAATAATAATAATCACGTAGTTAATTTTATAACAGGTTGAACTTCTTAGAAATACAAATTGTGTTAATCGTTCTGCAGAGCTTTGTTATAGTACTGTCAGACCAAAGCAGGGGGCAGGGTTAAGGGTTGTTATCACAAGAGGTCCATAACTTTACATGACAAATAGAAAGTTAACATAAAAACTGTGATCTTTTTTTTTCTGTGCATCATTAATGGTCGTATTGGTGGCAATGTGTCCAAAAACTCCCAATTTACCAAATTCATTTCTGACTTAATTTATTATTTATTATTGTTCTATATTACAGGTTGAGAAAATAATTTGTAACTTAAGACCAGCTTTGAAACTTCGGTTACGTTTCATAACACACATCAGCAAAATGGAGCCAGCAGGTGTTCCACAGCAACCTCTCAGTAATGGGTCACCAGCACAACAACCTAGCCAAGTGCCTGTTAATGTTGCTCTGCCAGTAACACAGTGAAATGAAATGTTAGACTGGTCTTGATGTGAAGGCAGCCTTCAAGGTGAAATATCATCTGAACTGAAATCTGGTATGCTGTATAAAAGGAAAGAGAACTACAGACAGATCCGTGCTTCATTTTCTTTTACACAGTGAAGCTAATTGTATGCATGCCAATCTTCTTGACTATTTATATCAGACTCTAAATGAGGTGTATGTTGCCTTTCTTTGAAAGCACTGATTAAAGTTTCTCTACAAGCAAGTATAAAGACTTCTGAAGAGTTTACAGCATTCCTGCTCCCTACCTTGATTTAAGTCATCTGGATTTTTCCTTCCTTCTGTCTCTGTGAAATGAAAGCATATTCAGTGTATATATAGTCTGGTTTAAAAAGGAAAAAAAAAAAAAAGACTTTTCTTGCATTTGACTTCTGAATATTAGGAATTTGTATTCTTTTTGTCCAACAGAAGAATTTTTTATCATCATTTGGGCAGGTAAACTAAACCGTTATGTAGGAAAACTCGTAGACAAAGAGATTGCATCAATTGTGTGGCGTTAGAACATCTTTCTGGAGATTGAGAATGAGCTTTTGAAAATCACTGTAAATTTCATATGTACAGTTTATATTCAAGGGATGTAGGGATTCAAGAGGTGAGTGGTGGCTTTGATCTAGCATCAATTACTACACTGGTGTAGATTTTCCAGAGGCTGTCTCTACTGTATTTACTGGAAGTGTGTGTGCTCAGTTAAAGCTATGCTGTTTCACATTTTACCTTTCCATTTGGGAAATGCTGTAATTTTTATCAGGTCACCTAGATTTTCTTGATACTCTATATTTTAGATTTCTATATTCTACTTTCTTTATCTGTGTACTGTAGTGAGCAGGTTTTGGTAATAGAGCTGAAATACTGAACATTTTGTAAATATTCATCTTGTTTGACAAACTTTTTAAATTAAAAAAAAAAAAAAAAGCCTTAAAGACTGTAATGGTATTAAGCTTATTTATTTTCTGTACATTTTATATTAAAAATAAGGATTTACCATATCAAGGGCTTCTCAGGCAGATCTGAGAAGTGAGAATCTCATTGTGGCTTTACAAGTTCTGTCATAAGTGAAACTCTTAACAGCTTGTTCTCTTCCTAAACAATTTTTTGGGGCATACAGCCAGAAAAACCTGCAGAAACAGCACATCTCCTGTCTGTTCTGCTTGTGTGTTCTGACTGAACTAATACTAACACTGCATTTTCCTGAATTGTCTTTGTATTCTAGCTTGGTGTGGACCCAGGATACTTAGTATCCTTCTAAGTATTCAAAATAGCACCTGTTTCCAGTCAGTGGGATTTCATAGCAATAATGTATTGAGGAAGTTGGATAACACTGTAGAAGCAAATAGTGAAAGCTATTGGCATTCTGTAAAGCTTTCTGTGTTTTGAATTTTGGTTTGTATTTTTTTTCCATTTCTCATTTAGGTCTGTGAAATTAATTTGTTTGTTTTCTTCTATTACCTGCATTGCAGGTAGCTGATACGGAACTGCTACAGTAGTAGCAGACCTCCCCCACCTCACGTCACTTTTGCAGAGAATATTTATTTAGTAAGACTTGAACAATTTAGAGATCTGGTGAAGTCAGCAGAAATTCATGTTAGAAAAAGGTTGTATTCCCTCTTTAACCACCTGAGGGAGACTACAGAAAATTTGGTAAGTGCTTGGGTGTGTGTGTAATACTACATTGCGCATGTTCAAGTTGTCTCTCCATTTACTAATATTGCTATTCAAAGTTTGAAAACATAGGAGCAATATTGCACTGTTGCCCTTGATGTTTAAAATATGCTTTATTTTCCCCTTCGTAATCAAGTTTACAGGAGGACTCACTAGATCTGTGGGCTTTGCAAGATCTTCTAAGTGCGTCTAAGAGGTTTTCAATAATGAATTCCTATTTGCTTTTCCCTCATTTTAACTGAGGTGACTGTGTAGAGGGGACCTGAAAGAAGGATTAATGAAATTAGAAAAAATACTGCAGGTTATCGTGGTAGGAACAAAGAATCTTTCACATTAGGCACTGGAATAGGTTTCCCAGGGAGGTGGTTGAGTCACCATTCCTACATGTGTTTAAAAACTATTTGGATTTGGTGCTCAGGAGCCCATGATTTAGCAGAGGGTTATTAGTTATGGTAGGTTATGGTATGGGTAGGTTGTGGTTGGACTTGATCTTTGAGGTCTTTTCCAACCTGAGCAATTCTATGATTCTATGGTATATGCCATTTCAACTGATGGTCAGGTTCTACTATAGGTTGCCTAACCAAGGGAGGCCTGCTAATGAGGCCTTCTTGCTTTTTCAGCTGCAGGAAGCTCTTGCCAGCTCTCATCCTGACAGGGGATTTCAACCACTCAGATGTCTGCTGGGATGCAGTATGTAACTCCAGCTCCAAGAGGCGGTGAATGTTTTGTTTTCACTGTGCCTTTGTTCCAGCAGCATCTAAAAATTCAGCTGCAGAGGTTCTCTTCAGTCCTCCTGTTCCTTCACTTATCTGCTGTTAGTTGTGGTCAGTGAAACACCATTGTGTTTCTACATTCTCCTAATTTTTTTTTTCTTTTTAAATCAAAAGGAAGATCTTTTCTCCTGCCCCCAGTCTTCCCTTTCCATGCATGCTTGCTGTGTATAAGCTATGTATATGCCCTTGGCATTGTAGTGTTTAGATTTGTAGTATTTGATGATTCCCACAGAGAATGATCTGGGACTTGGTGGCACGTGTCTGTTCTGAGATTTACTAGGGTTGAACTGTGTTGTTAGGATAAATTGATTGTAATTATTACCATCTCCTGAGATGCATGAGAATCCTGTCCATGTCCTGGTGAACTGGACTCTTTAGGTTCCCTACAGCTGAGGTGCCTTGCCATGAAAACCACACGCTCTAGTTCTGCATTAAGCCTGCTGCAGAATTGAGCGTTCACAGATAGCTTTATAATTTAACTTCCAATTAAAAAGTACAAATAGGATACACCTATAAGCCTCCATGTCAGTGCTGCTTGGGAAGATTTCAAAGCAGCCTGAATTGCCTTTGAAGCACAAAGCCGAACCACATGAAGAAGGAGAGAGCGAGGGAGGCAAAAGATAACTGAATAGTTCCTCCGTGCCTACATGTTTCAAGTTGCATAGAGTCTTGATCCTTTCACATCTTTAAGTTTGATGTTCCAGGTTTGTTTTTACATAATAATTTTCGGTGTGGAAAAGAGCAAACCTTAACTAATATAAAGATTTGAGTTGGAACTGGTGATTATCTGTATGTGATTAGACTTGCAGGGCTTGGATTTTATTCTGAAGATGAAAGCAGCAGATGTTGGTGAGAGAGCAAGTTGCAGTTAGTTGGCAGGATTCAAAAAATAAATTTGACAATGACTTAACTGTCATAAAACTGCTGCTTTTTATTAGAATTGCTTCTATAAGTGCTGTTAAACACATGGGCGCTTAAACATACCTGTAGTGCAGTAAGCCTACCAATGAGTCATGATCCTCTTGCATTGCAGGCTCAGCTAAGTCCAAGAACCCTGTCCACCAAGCAGATTCCCACATCCCTAGTTCCTCTCTTCTAGGTAAGGAGAGCTTAAGCTACAGTTTCACAAATCAAGTTTCACGTGCTTTGTATTTTTACTGTCCCTATTAATAGGAGGCTTGCACATTTTTTTCAATGTGTGCATGTGTAATGAGGGGAAGGGGGATATTGTTCTATCCATGGCTCTGAGAGGGCACAGGCTAAGACTTGCATTACATTTCCTGGAAAATGTGGTACAGTCGGGTCACAGATGACATCACTCTGAGGTTAACTGTTGTACTCTGTATTAGTGGGTAGAAGACAGATGAGTGGGAGTGGATTCGTTGGTAGGTTTTGCAGTAAATACCTTTCTCTGGAGCCAGAGTGATGACTGCAAGCCCTCACAGTTAGGCTCTTGCTCTGAATCTGCCTCCAAGAAGGCACCCACCTCTTACCACTGACTGGTTGCCAAGGGAGAGTAACTGGCCAAGCCAGGGACTCAGTGGGCCATCCAGGGCGGTGCTGATATGATGTTGTTTGGCAGCAACATGTCAAACTTAGCACAGCAAGCAAGTAGAGGAAGTTCAAGTGTAGGTGAGTTCCACAGTTCACCTCATGACAAATAGCTAACCCATGCCTGCAAGCAGTGACAAAGGAGCAGGCAGAGAACAGAGTGACAGTACTTCCGTACAGCATTTGCACTGAGCCTCTTCCCTGCTACTGTGAATAACGTCTCTGCATTTTGCAATGCCTCTGTCATTGCTTCCTTTTTTATTTTGAAGTACACTTTCATGAGAGCAATGACAGGTGTATTTAAAATTAGTAAAACTCTTCTGAAAGTTGTTTAAAATACAGTTAGCATGCTCAGTATGAAATGAGAGCATAGCATTATCTGTGTGATTGCAATGGAGTTGAGAAGTATAGGGTTGACTCCTGCTGTAGCTCTAACTGAGCATCATTATTTGTTAAATACAGTCAACATGAAGAATACAAAACCAGGCCCTGAGTGAGCCAGTCCCTGCGCTGAAGAACACATCCCCTCTTTTGCATGCCTTCACTTACAGGTTAAGTTGTATAGTCAACAAACAAAAAACATTACTTATTGGGCTTGTATTATTAATGTATCAGTATTCTTGTGCTGCAAGTGCATGGCGCCTGTGTAATATCCCATGAATGAGGTGAGTCTCACCTCCGTGCCTGGGAAGATCATGGAACAGATCCTCCTGGACAACATGCTCGATCACATAAAGAATGAGCATGTGATCCGAGACAGCCGGCACGGCTTCACCAAAGGAAGGTCATGCCTAACTAATCTTGTGGCCTTCTATGATGGAGTGACGGCATTGGTGGACGAAGGGAAGGCGACTGACGTCATTTACCTGGACCTGAGCAAGGCCTTTGACATGGTCCCCACCACATCCTCATCTCCAAATTGGAGGGAAGTGGATTTGACGGGTGGACGACCCGATGGATAAGCAATTGGTTGAAAGGCCGCAGACAGAGGGTGGTGGTCAATGGCTCTATGTCCAGGTGGAGGCCGGTAACAAGTGGTGTCCCCCAAGGGTCTGTCTTGGGACCGGTGCTCTTTAACATCTTTATTAATGACATCGATGAGGGAATTGAGTGCACCCTCAGCAAGTTTGCTGACGACACCAAGCTGAGTGGTGCGGTTGATACGGTGGAAGGAAGGGATGCCATTCAGAGGGACCTCGACAGGCTGGAGGGCTGGGCTCGGGTGAACCTAATGAGGTTCAACACGGCAAAGTGCAAGGTTTTGCATTTGGGCCGGAAGAACCCCAGGCACCCGTACAGGCTGGGAGGAGTGGTCCTTGAGAGCAGCTCGGCAGAGAAGGACCTGGGGGTCCTGATGGACGAGAGACTGAACATGAGCCAGCAGTGCGCTCTGGCAGCTCGAAAGGCAAATGGGATCCTGGGCTCCATCAGGAGAGGGGTGGTCAGCAGGGACAGGGAGGTGATCGTCCCTCTCTACTCGGCTCTTGTGAGGCCCCATCTGGAGTACTGTGTCCAGGTGTGGAGCCCTCAGTACAAGAAAGACATTGAGATTTTGGAAAGGGTCCAGAGGAGGGCGACTAAGATGATCAGGGGGCTGGAGCACCTCCCCTATGAGGACAGGCTGAGGGAGTTGGGCTTGTTCAGCCTGGAGAAGAGAAGGCTGCGTGGTGACCTCATTGCAGCCTATCAATACCTGAAGGGAACCTACACCCACGAGGGGAGTAAACTCTTCAAAAGGGCTGACAACAGCAGGACTAGGGGAAATGGATCCAAGTTGAAGGAGGGAAGATTTAGGTTGGATGTTAGGGGGAAGTTCTATACAAGGAGAGTGGTTAGGCCCTGGAACGGGCTGCCCAGGGAGGTTGTGGATGCCCCGTCCTTGGACATGTTTAAGGCCGGGTTGGACAGGGTCCTGGGCAACCTGATCTGAATGTGTGTGTTTGGTGGCCCTGCTAGGCAGGGGGGTTGGAACTACATGATCCTTGAGGTCCCTTCCAACCAGGGTGATTCTGTGAATGACTTCATAGAGACATCTGGGAGATGGAGAAGGGCCTGAAGCAGTGAGGTAAAGGTAAATGGATGGGAAAGGAAACTGTTGTTGATACTTGCAGAAAAGAAGAGATGTGAGGCTGAATTCTCAAAGGAAATCTGTATAAGCTCCTTCCCTCCACAGTGCTATTTCTGCTGAGAATATATAACATAATAAATAATATATAATTATATATATAATATATAGTAGAAGAGAATCTGGAAGTACCTTATCATATCAGTGTTGTCTTTGTTGTGTTTCTTGTTTGTTTCTGAAGTTTTCTTTGTTTTGAAATTCCCATGCAGGAGCCAAACCAGACTTTAAGGGCCCTTACAGGAGTAAATCCCTTCTTCTTTTGGACGTGCTTTCTATGAAAGAACAATGGAAGACAGAGTGAAGATCGACTCCAGGCACCACATACAGACAAACCATCATCTGCTGCTACACAGCTTCTTTTAACCAGCAGCAGCACTCTGAATGTAGAGGAAAAAGTGGAGGTCTGTCAGCATGACTGAAATGAATGCAGAAGCCTTGAGCAGAGTGTTGCAGCTACAAAGTAACTTGGGAGGTAGCTTGGCAATGGGAGAAGCTCTTTCAGGGTAGAGAGATTTGGGTGCAGTTCTATAACTAAGCCGCATTACAGACTGAGCTGGAAAGGACCACACACAGGCTGGTGGCGGGTCACTAGACCTGGCCACATCTGCACTTTGGAAGTGCACTCACACTGCAGCCATGGCACAAGCTGTATGTGCCCTTCTTTGCAGAAGCAGCCTGAACACGTTCTTGCACATGTCAGAGTTTCTGCTCTTTGAGAAAGCATTAGAATGAGAAAAGCTCCCCTCGTGAAGGTGCAGAGAAGTTTTTCTCAGTCTGGTGATACAGCTGTACAGGACAACCAACACAGTTACTTGTTTAACCTCTGACCTTTACCTTGGGGGGAAAAAAAAAAAAAAAAAAAAAAAAAGGGCAGCTTTTAATACTTGCACCCTCATCTAGAATGGAGTCCAACGTTAGCTGGTCTAGAGCTCTGCAGTTTCTAGTTTGCAGGAATGGCATGGGAGGGAGGTAAGTCCCTGCTGACAGGCTCTGCAGCCCATGACACAGGACACAATTCATTGCTGATTTCTTCTAAAATAGTTCTGTCTTAAGTTCAAAACAGAAAAGGCAAATTTAAGTCCCAAAGCAACATTCACGATAAATCCTTTCATCTCCAGTAGAAAATTCTGGCAAAGAGTTCTTAGTATTTTCCACAACGTTTCTTTTTCCCCTCAGACATGGAATGAATAGACATGAAGTAGCACCTTCATGATTCACAGCCTTCCGTGCTCTGAGGAGAAATGTTTCCACATCTTTCTGAAAAAAAAGCTGCTGCTTACCTATCTCCTTGAAAGCACTTCTTATTGCAGAGGATCTCTTCAGCTCAACACTTTTTTTTCTTTTTTCTTCACTTCTCAGCTCCTGGGGAGCTGCACTGAATGCTGCAGGTCCTCACCTTCAGAGAGCAGATTCTCTCTGATTTTGACAGAAAATGGGTTTCCCTCACTTGCAGGAGAGGTAAAGCAACTGTAAGGAGAAGATTGGTTTTCCTACCCACCCACAAGAAGAAAAAAAAAAAAAGACAGTTGCACAAAACCATGAGCAGCATTGCTTTCATTCTTTCCCTTGTGGCTATTGCAAGGAAATAGTTGACTGTTTTCTTAGGCTGTTAATTTACAGTCTTTAGTGTGGCTAAATCTCCATTTTTGCAGGTATTATAAACAGATTTCTGTATACATATAATACTGGGCAGTACCTCCTGAGCATCTTTGAAGGACAAGCTTTCACAAAATCCCATCACATGCTGCTGTTTTTAATTTACCATTTTCTACCATAACAGCTGCACTTTAAAGGGGGGCATTTGCTTTATAAGAGTTGCTAACACTAGGCTGGTAAGAACTATGTAACCTCTGCACTCTGCTAATTATTTCACATTCCCCCAGAAGATCGCTTGTGTTTTTCACTTTAATTTTTTTCTTCTTTTTATTTTACACTTGGCTTTTTTTTTTTTTAATAAGGAAAATAGACAAAGCGAGGCAAGGAGATTTTCATGGTTCCACACCATTCAGTTCTATGTTCCAGAGAAAAAAATTGAAATTCATGTGTTACTGTGTGGAACCTGACCACAGCTGCAGGGCACAGCTGGGCCAGCATGGAAGGCAGAGACATGCAGAGTGGACAGTTCAGGTCTTGTGCTAAGGTGATCTTAGTATGAATATCAAGGCAGAAAAATCAAGAATTTATGTCATTTCCATACTGCCATTGTCCTTCTCTTCTCCATGCTCCCACTCTCACTGCTGTCATCTCAGCTTTTCTCTGCAGAACCAGAGGCTGCCACCCACCACCAAATCCAGTCTCCCTCAGTTCATCACTCATAGAATCATTAAGGTTGGGAAAGATCTTTAAGATCAACTAGTCCAGCTGTCTACCTATTACCAATGTTGTCTACTAACCATGCCGCTGAGCGTTGCATCCCCTCTTTTTCTGAGCACTGCCGGGGACAATGTCTCAACACCTCATTGCAGCCTGTGTCAGTGCCTGACAATCTTTTGGAGAGGAGGTTTTCACTATTATTCAACCTGAATCTCCCATCACACAACTTGAAGCCATTCCCTCTCAACCTATTGCTGTTACATGGGAAAAGAAGCCAATCCTCACCTCACTACACTCTCAGGTGGGGTAGAGAGCAATATAGTCTCCCCTAAGTCTCCTCCAGAATACCCCTCCTTGACTGTATGGGAAGCAGCTAAAAGCTGAGCAATCAAAGTTACTTGAGCAATCAAAGGCCACTTGTTAAAGTTTTATGGGACTTAATCATTAAGCAGAACAAGGGAAATTAAGATAATCAAGAAAATAAGAGGCCTATCCTCTCTCACTTCTTGGTATTATTTTCTGAGGAAATGTGAAAAAGCCCTTGAAAAATCTGGAAGAAAAAAAAAAGATGTGATAAAACATTTGCCAAACAGCTTTGATAAAAGTTTGTTTGTTTAGGCACTTCACTCCCCAGTCATCCCAACTCATGGGCATACATAAAATTTTGCCACCTGCAAAGGAATGCCACTATAATTTTATTTTTCCCAGCTGCCAGAGCTATGGGCCATCCCATCAGCTGTGGCAGAAGTCCAAACTCCTAAAGAATTTTGTCAGGCTTCCTGATGGTGTTTTCACTTCTCCCAGAGGCAGCTTGGGCCACTGCTTTCTTCCCTTGAAAATGAGCACTCTTGCCAAAATGAAAATGACAGGGTGCTATAATTATATTCTCTTTTTCTCTTGGTGCATGAAATCAACATTCGAGATGTTGGCTTGATATTATTTCTAGCTGGTGTGCAAGCAGAACCTCCAGTACTGCAAACTGCAAAACAGATTTTTAAATACCCATTCCTCATCTAGGCCTTATTTACACTAGAAACGTATGTAACTGTATGTGGTATATTCAAGCTGTTCACACATAGAAGGCTCTTCCACTATCTCAAAATAATGATAGAGCCCTGATGATAGTCACTGCTCCAAGCAGGGCTCAGCTCACGTAAGGAAGCCATAGCATGGAAAGATTGCTCAGATGAGCTCTTTTGGGCCCTGTATGGGGCCCAGGGGAACTCAGTCATCACCCTGCTGGGATTTAGGTCTGGTGCCCTCTTCCAGGACTGACTTGCAAACCAAAACACCATGTTTCTCTGAGTGAGATTGTTCAACAGCCATCTTCTACAAGCGACTAATAGCCCAAAGCTTGCTAGCTGACATGAACGCATCTAAAACTTTCCAAGTTCACATCAGACTTAAGAATTTAGCTTGTGTATATACATACATACATTTTCAGATGAAGTCGGAGCATGAAGTCTTCAACTAGCCTGAGGGAAATGCAGGATATGTAGCTGTATGAATTAAAAATAAAGACTGTGCTCTGGAGCACGTGCAGCAGTTCAGTACAGCAAGCTATATCAACCTGTGTGAGAAAAGACAGACCTTTGAAATAGATGGGACTCTATAAAAATCCAATTTATCTGATCCATCAGCAAGCTATTTATTTCGCTACAGTAGATGACAAGCTGACAAAGCTTGTTTAAAGGAGTGTTTTCAATTTGCTAAATAAATTATAAAAGGAAGCTTGCAAATGGCTGATCTCATTTGCAGTGACATAAATCCTGAACTGATTTTTCAGTAGTGTTACAAACTATATGAAGTGATTTATAGGTTTCCTTGGCATAAATTGTCTGTCTTTCTCCCTGAAATTAAGCAAGCTAAAAGACAGAAAAGTAGGGCAGCATTAAAAAAGAGTTAGAATGAAATGTTGCGGAGGGGGAGTATTTGAGAAATAGAAATACTGGATGCTGGGAAACTACAAAGGAATAATGGTTTGTGCTTGAGGTACAAGAAAAGTCTACAAGAACCTATATTCATTCTTCTCTGGTGGAGTCTTTCAAAGTAGCCTTAGTCAGAGCTCCAAGATTCACTGTGATGTTGTTGTCCACAAGGGTAAGATGACTTCCCTCCCTCCCTGTTGGGCTATGAAGACTCTGAAACACCTACAGACACAATCAGAGCCATGCCATTGCCATAGAGAAATCCCAGGAAAAATCAAAAACTAAACTACTGAGAGCATTCTTTCACCCAAGTTGGGTACTGCCTGCTTCATCTTCTGCATCTTTACAGGGCTTCCCAAACTTGTTTCACTCTTGGGACAGCCTTTGTCAGTGTCATCAGCAGCTAACCCAGTTTCTATGATTCACAGAAAATTTTCATCTCCCTCAGCCTGCCTACATAGGAGAGGCACTGCGGCCCTGTGCTCACCATTATGGCCATCCTTTGGACATATTCCAAAAGCTCCACATCTTTCCTCCTCTGGGTGCTCCGAACATTCATGTAATAATATTCCAAAACCATTTGAAATTAAATTATAACAAAGTACAAATGTTGCAAGTTATTCAGTAATACGCAACCTGTAATCATATGCATTAGATTAAATGAGAGAAACAAGAAAAACCCATGAAAGTAACAAATGCAAGCCTGGAGTTAGCTCAAGCAACTCGGCTTGAAAGGAGAAAAGTCAGAAGTAATTTGTATTAAATAGTAGTCAAACTGTGACACAAACGCAAGTCCTATATTAAAGATTAGAATGTGTATTACATGCAAGATTTTATGCTCACCAGCTGTTTTCCTCAGTTTTATTTTAGTAATCCAGTCAGTGATGTTCCTTCATTGTTTGACAGTTAGGGAAAGACTGTTACCATTTTTTTCCAGCTCCTAAAACTTTGTGCCATAGAACAGCAAGGGATTCACAAATGCTGTGATAAGGACATTAATAAATAAATAAATAAAAAAATCAAAGCAGAAGCAGGCTTCTTTAACTGTGGTTCCAAAGGAAACAGGAATGAAGGTTAGATACACTCCCATGTTTTCTTACTAAGCAGAGAAATTTCTGGATTTTGAAGACCTTGTTGTGACATAACAAGACATAAGTCACAAGAACAGAAAAACCATCTCTGGAAAGGTATAATTCTATCCTCTACGGGATGAACCAAAAAATCAGAGTTATGTAATCTGACATTAGGACAAAAATGCTATAACATTAAAAGCACTGACATGAACTATTTAAATATAAATATTATGTATGTAAATATTAACAATTATGTATTTAATACAAAATATTTAATAATTCAAGGTAACTCAATACTTTATTATTCATAGCTAAATCACAGAATTGTAGGGGTTGGAAGGGACCTCCAGAGATCATCAAGTCCAACCCCCCTGCCAAAGCAGGTTCCCTACAGCAGGTCGCACAGGTAGGCATCCAGGCAGGTCTTGAACATCTCCAGAGAAGGAGACTCCACCACCTCCCTGGGCAGCCTGTTCCAGTGCTCCGTCACCTCACTGTAAAGAAGTTCTTGTGCACATTTGTGCAGAACTTCCTATGCTGCAGTTTCTGTCCATTTCCCCTTGTCCTGTCTCCACACACTGCTGAAAACATTCTGCCCCCCACACCTTAGATATTTACAGGCCTGGATCAGGTCTCCTCTCAGCCTTCTTTTCTCAAGGCTAAACAGACCCAGTTCACTCAGCCTTTCTTCATAGGAGAGATGCTCCAGGCCCTTCACCATCTTCGTGGCCCTCCGCTGTTCTCTTTCCAAGAGATCCCTGTCTTTTTTGTACTGGGGAGCCCAGAACTGGACACAGTACTCCAGATGAGGCCTCACCAGGGCAGAGTAGAGGGGGAGGATCACCTCCCTCGACCTGCTGGCCACGCTCTTTTTAATGCACCCCAGGATGCCATTGGCCCTCTTGGCCACAAGGGCACACTGCTGGCTCATGGCCACCCTGTCGTCCACCAGGACACCCAGGTCCCTCTCTGCAGAGCTCCTCTCCAGCAGCTCATCCCCCAACCTGTACTGGTGCATGCAATTATTCCTCCCCAGATGCAAGACTCTACACTTGCTTTTGTTAAACCTCATCTGGTTTCTTACTGCCCAGCTCTCCAGCATGTCCAGGTCTTGCTGAATGGCAGCACAGCCTTCAGGTGCATCAGCCAATCCTCCCAATTTCGTATTATCAGCAAACTTGCTGAGGGGAGCCAATATCCCCTCATCAGGGTCACTGATGAAGATGTTCAACAAGACCAGACCCAGCACAGACCCCTGAGGAACACCACTGTTTCCTTTGGAACCATACTCAAATTTGAATTCTTTAAACATACGCATTCCACAGTGCTGCTGTTCAGAATAGAAGTATGCACAGGTATATATCTAGGTTTTGTGTTTTGGAACACACTAATACTAGATTTGTGTGCTCCCTCTTGCCCAGAACTGCTTTGTGTTCATTATAAAAACAGTAGCTTAGATCCAGAATATAAGAAACAGCAAAACAAAGCGTTCTTTTCCTAGCATCTCTTCTAATCAACGATTAAAGCATTTGCTGTTGGAAGTTGTGTTCATAGATCTGTGTGGTAATAATGAATCTCAACCATTTCCTCTCTAAACCTACTTGTATGTCCCGTGTACACATTTACCTAGTTCTCAGTGCTATAATATACCAGCATCTCAGAAACATCCCCACTTGCAACTCAGAGAGTTCATGCCTATGTGGATCAGTTTTGCTGGTATTCTCTCCAGCCCAGCATGGATCTGTAAAATGCCTCAGCAGTAAAGAAAGAAAGAGGGGTTACAGAAGCCATGGAATTTACCAGGAAATTGTCGAAATGCTTCCTGCTTGTGATTTTTGGCTAAAATTGTTTGATACTTCATTCAAGACAGCCTTTGCTACAGGAATGAAGTAATATTAAGAAAACAAAATTGAAAGGACACTAAATTATACACAACATACTTCATTTTAGTCAAATGAATCATCAAATTGTTTAGGCTGTTCTAATCTGTGAGGATAATATTCATTTTGGCTTAACTAAAGCCATTAGTCTCCAAGAGTAAGGGAGGACAATGACTGCAGTTCCTGCTGTTCACCTGTACACCTCAGCACCTGCCTCTGTATTCCTAGTTCACTCTGACTTGGTACCATTTCTGAAACCCTTCAGAAAAGTTCAATTTTTGTTTTTCAGCCCTTTGTATCCCAATACCTTCCTGCAGTCTCTGCCTTCACCTTGACTCTTCCCATTTAGTCCAGCACCTTTTTTGCAGGTTCCCACATCTATCCCTTTTGGGTAACAGGCAATTGAAACATGGCAAGCGTCCTCAGACCAACCAACAGATGATATCTATGCAAGTTCAGAGCACAACAAAAGCTTTATTTTAGCAAGTGTATTTGCACAAAACTTTTTTTAAAATATACACACAATGGTTTCTGTGCATGTCCATCATCAGAGCAAGGTCAACAGCTCTTGAACCTGCCTGGGGCTTAGCACATTGCATTCTCTATGGCACAGCACTATTTTTAAGTGGAGACCTTTGAATTTTAACAAAGAATCTAGACAGGAAAAATATTGGTCCCAATTCAATTTTAAGAAAATGTGAGTAGAAAACTGCCTTATTTTAAGGCTTGAATAATTTAGATCTTAAACAGATAAAATTATGTCAACAAGCAATTAGCAATTTAATTAGCCATGAATTTTCTAGCATGAATTCATCAAGAGTCATGTTATCATAATAAAAAAGACAGGAACAAGCCTTTAATGTGATGATCACATCTTTTGTCTTAAATGAGAAAGCAAGAGGTGATTGATAACCTGACTGTACCACAATCTGGTGGTGAAGAAAAGCTGTGATGCCTTTATTGCTGCATACACCAGAAACCCAGACTCTATCATTCTTATTAGAGCTGCAAAACCCAATCTTTCAATGCATGCCCAGATTCAGAGGGGCAAAATTTCACCTATTTGATACTAAGGCAGAATAGGTTTGGCACTAGAGCTGCAAGTGTAAAAAACATATAAGACGCTTGGACAATACAACTTTAGTGACCTAAACACTTCTATAAATGTCACATCTGAGTAAAGATGGGCAAGGATCGCATTCCACACATCCCACATAATTACTCTTCTTTCTAAATAGATTTTTTCCTTTGGACTATTCTCAGGTGACTCAATAACGTGTAAGACTTGCCCTTGTTGCAGAAACTATGTATGTACTTTTTTTTTTTTTTTTTTAAGACTATTCATAAGGCTCTGCTTGTTCCAGAGGCCCCTCTGTGAACAAGTCTTTGTGTCACCTTTGTTCACTTGTCTTTATCTGTGGCAAGATTCAATAAAACTGAAAGCTAGTTATCAAGATTTTCTTTGGAAGTTCAGGTAGAATTGAGAGATAAAAATCAATTTACATTTTCTAACAAAGCATGATGATGTATGCTTGTTTAGTCGGTACACTTGAGATCAGGTGTAAGCTGTTTTTTTCCTGAAGACCTTTAATTCTCTACTGTCTTTTGTTGGTGGGGGTTTGGAGATTCATGATCTTTGACATCCCTTCCAACCTGGGCCATTCTGTGACGCAGGCTGTGGATTTTCTTGTATTAAAGAGCACTAGATCAGGTGTCAAAAGGCATAGAGCAAGTAGTGTTCTCTGAACCTGAGAACTTTTCTCATATGCATGTTTTCATGAGGGATACTTTTCACATTTGATCAGATACTGCATTAATTCTATACGTTCAACTGGATAAAAAAAAAATATAATTCACTCTAATTATCTTAGCAAAATCAAGGATAACTTCATATAGTCCTTTCAGTACAGTCTGCCAATAATAAGGAAGACAAAAATTCAAGCTGATGTTCTTCCTAAACTGGGAATCTAGATTACTGTTTTTAATGCCTACAAGAGAAACGTTCAACAGCATTGAACTTCATTTTCACTGCACTTCTTTTAACATATTATTAGCTAAATAGAGAGCTGCTGCCTTCAATGCTGTCAAGTCAGGTGTTCAGTAAAGACCCAGCCTGATAATTACTGATGTTCATGGGAGTCTTTCTACTGATTCAGAGAGAAGACAGTTATTGAAATGAGAAACAACCTCAGAAGTTTCTCTATTCCCCAGCCCTGTATCCTCATTCATAGGACAGCTGTCTTGTTTCCCCAGCTTGGGGTAAGAGAGAAGGCAATCTCAAGTGAGAGAAGACTCATCTGAAAAGACCAAATGCAAAAAATCCAGAATATAGCAGGAGAGAACAAATACAAGAATAAAATCTGAAATAAATAGCTAGTAGTCAGCAGCCTTCAGAATGACAAACTTTGGAGGCAAGTTGAACAGCCTGAAATGAGTGATACAGCCTATTATAAGATGCAGATCTCTTTTATATTGGATTTACTTCTCTCAATTTAGGGATCCATTTTAAATGGTTCAGAAAAATGCAAGAAAAGGAAAATACCACAACAGGCAGTGTTCATACTTGTTCTGCTTTTTGACTACACTAGATGTGCACTTCTCTGAAACCCTTGGGCATTTGTTACAAAGAGAAGATGATGCTAGATGTATTTCTCAAATTGTTTTGTTTATGCCTCCCTTCCAAAGGAGCAAAGTCCTTCCTTGCAAGCATATTCCAGATCTGGAGTTACAGAGAGAAAGATTCCTTCCCCAAGCCTCTCACACATCCCGCTTTTCTCCAGCTATTGAATTCCTTTGAAGTGAATTGCATAGCACAGATCACTGTTCTAGCTACTGTTTATTTGCATTTTCTCCTTGAAACTGGTTCCTTCTACATTTAAATGTTGAATTTGAGTTCCCTTTTCATCCTCTGCCATCAATGATTCCCCGCCAGTTTATCTATAGAGATCGTAATAAGCAAATCAAATAGTTGAAGTTAATTGTTTTTGCTTCACAGCCTCTGTGTGTCCTGATAGTAAGACAAGGTGTCAGTACATGCTGTTTATCCCCACCAGATGCTGCTTGTGAAAACCCAAACTATTGGGTGGGTTATCCTAGCAACTTACAAATCAGTATTCTTCTAATGTGGATTCAAGGCCAGGCTGGATCTGAGCAGCCTGGTCTGGTGGTTGGTGACCCTGCACATAGCAGGGGGTTGAAACTAGATGATCATTGTGGTCCTTTTCAATGCAGGCCATTCTATGTTAAGTTGTAAACAAATATTTAAACTATGGTAAAAAAACCAGGAGCATCAAGATGAGGATCTCTGATTCCAAGCATCAAAGTTCAATGATACTAATACGTACATGCATAATTCCTCAGAGTTTTCTACTGTAGCTTATTTCCTTGCATGCTCTTGAACTGAATACTTCTCCCTTCTATTTTATAAGGGCCTTGATTCATCTTTTCTTCTTTCTAACTGTGCAACCATTCTTCTCTGCAGATGAGAAGAAAATGCAGAATATTATTTATGGAGAACAAATATTAATAGATCATGATGAGTTTGGTATGATAAAGGTTGGATAGAAACAGAAAGGTATCTGGTTAAGAAAAGCTGCCCTATGACACACTTTTTTTTGCAAGTGCTGTCACTGTTTAGCAGTTGTAGTATCAATTATATTTGATGGGAGATGATGTTTTCATTCTGCTTTGACACCAACACAAACTGCTAGCGATTAACTAAAAGCAATAGCATAATTACTAAGTGAATATTAGTATCCTCAGAGAAAAAGCATTAGCAAAGAAGAAAAAAAAGTATTGCTTATAAAAAGAGTACAAAACACACAATATTATAATATTTTTATCTGTTCAAAATAGTTACTGTTTCACTAATCCTAATGTTAGCATTTTATTAACTTAGGATGGGAAATAGGTAAGAGCATAAAGGTCTGTATGTCTACATTAGATTGATAAGACTCATAACCCTAAAGAGAGACCCCAATGAATCACAGGCACCACAGTCACTTAAAGTAGGAGAATTTCCTTCACAGTACAAGCGGTAGGAGAAGTGAGTATCACCTCCCTCTGTATTGACATCTACTTCTATAACATTGTAATGCAATTGAAATCATAGCAATAACAGAGTAGTAGCAAAGTCCTAGACTGCAGCAGGCAAGAATACGCTCAAGTACAGCAAACAGCAAACAGCAAACAGCAAACAGCAAACAGCAAACAGC